>NW_028145931.1:0-15250 GCF_977016875.1 Pavona decussata
ACCCTTTTTTATCCCGGCTCGTACAAACAACAGACCTCAGGTCCATAGAGCGATGTCATTTTATTAAGAGACAAAAGCTTATCAAAGTTCTAAAACACAGTCAAACCTGAACAATGTTTTTGCACCCACATTGCAAAGCACCTTGAACTTGACCGAAGTTTATTGTCATTTCTATTGTTAAAAAAACCGTTTTAATAGATCGGCCATTTCACTTTACCGACAAAAAAGCTGTCACATCCCTGCAGACGATCAACAAACAGGAAATATCTCAGTTGTCTCCCTGATGAACGAAAAGTAGTCAAATTTATACTTTCCGAAATAACTCTTCACGCACCTTTTTTTTTTTGTTTTGTTTTGTTTTGTATTTTCGCATAGAGTTTACTGTTTTAAATGTACTTAATACAAAATATATTTTTTTGACAGCCCAGGAGCGTAGCTTTCATATACGCAGATACAGCTGACATCTGGTAAAATATATTGTCACCCCCCCCCCCCCCAAAAAAAAAAAAAAAAAAACCCAAACCACGTTCAGTACATAAACTGCAAGGGAAAACACAGGAAATCACATTTCTCGGTAGCGAAAGCACCGGTTTAATATATGCACGCCCATATCTTTAACAGTTGATATTTAAGAGCTTAAAAGTTGGGTGCAAGCCTCGGTAGCCTAGCGCGGCCTTTAAGCCATCTGGAAACTACTGCAATCCCTCCTCAAAATTCCCCCCCCAATTTTCGCAGCATGGCAGGGGTTCGTTTGCACGCCAAACGAGCCCCTATCAATGCACGCGTCTGGTGCCCAGGCCAGGCCGAGTCATGGAGCTTGCTCTTTAATTATTAAAGGACACCACAGTCACACTAAAGCGAGTTTTAATTTATGAGGATTTCTCCAAAAATCCCCATAAATCTCGCTTTCGTGCAGCTTGGAAGAGCATCACGGCGTTTGTCCACAAGCCTCGTGCTTTCGGAAGCCATGTTTTCATATTGTATCGCTAAAGCAAGATAGACTACATAAAAAGGTATGAAATCTATTTCTTTCGCATTGTTTGTTTGTTTGTTTATTTCTTTGTCAAGAGAATATCGCACACTCGAGAGAAGTTTAGATTGAATTCGTTCTTAAATTATATTTTGGTAAAGTCAAAGTTTTGCACGGAATCGCTCCTGTTATTTGCAAATCGTTTTCCTCAATCTCATCCATCGGTTACTTAGTATGACAATTATTAGAAGGTGCTGTCGTTATAGTGATGGCCTGATGACTTAACAATTTACTTACTAGCTTATTTCAAATGAATGTTTTTGCTCAGGCTCTTTAAAATCTTCAATTTGTATTGATTCAAAATTGTTAGTAGTCTCACACTTAAAGTTTGCCTGAGTGCCCAGGACCATATGAGGTGTCAGTGCAATCAGATTTGATTTTTTGCTTTGCTTGTCACTGTCTGCAGCCTCAGATAAGGCTCTGACAAGGATTTAAGTCAAGCCGTGAACTCCGAGGACTGACTGGGTGCATTTGATGTCGCTCGACTCGGCGCACGAGGGGTACGTGCCTTCTGGGTGAGACGTACTGCTTCCATGATCAACTGGACTGGAAGGTGAATTGAGTTCAGTAGTCAGTTTAAATAGTTTGAAAGTTCTTAATGAACTGCATTCATGAGTGAGTGCAAGATTAATTTATTTAGTGATTTATTTAGTGATGGCCTGATGGCTTATCAATTTACTTACTAGCTTATTTCAAATAAATGTTCTTCCTCAGGCTCTTTAAAATCTTGAATTTGTATTGCTCCAAAGTCTCAGTGTCACACTTATAAAAAGTCATTAATGAGAATCAGATTTGATGTTTTGCTTTGCTTGTGACTGTCTGCAGCCTGACAGATGTCAGCCTCTGACAAGGATTTATTTCTGTCAAGCCGTCAACTCAGCACTGACTGACTGGGGTGCATTCATGCCGCGAGAAGCAGGCCACCAGGGCTACGTGCCTTCTGGGTGAGATGGACCCACTGCTTGCATGATCAACTGGACTGGAAGGTTAGTTTGAGTTCAGTAGTCAGTTTAAAAAGTTTGAAAGTTCTTAATGAACTGCATTCATGAGTGTTAGGGTTGATTATTATTATAATTATTAATAAGTTCTAAATTAATTGTGCCCACCGATGGAACCTCATGACCATTTTAAGTCTCGAATACATATATGTCCACTGATAAATTGAATCAAAGAACCAATTCTCCTCTCTTAATTGCCCCCACACTGTGGTTAGGGAGTGTTGGTTGTTTAAAAGATCAGAAAAAAAATCCACCTTGGCTGATAAAAATCTTAATTCTCATGACCTGGGGGTTGAATAGTCTTTGAAATTACAAGGAGAAATTGGATGTTCAACACTCTTAGGCCCTAATGAGGCTGAATCGTGACTGATTGCAGTAAACTCACTGCAGATTCAGGCATTTTGACAACCAGAGGGTTAAGTTTAATCCCAGCTGGCAAGTTGAATGTTTTAAGCTAGGCTGGAGTTTGATTGAAACCGATCTAAAGCAAATCAAAAAATTCTGCACTGGGGATATATTTTAGAGTTGTTCAGCTTAAGTGTATCATGCAGCTGACAACAGAAGATTGATCTATTTTGAGAAAAGCAGACATTGATTGCAGTCTTGAACTGGCTCGAAATGTTCGACCCAGTCTCATATTGTCATCACGTCGTCGTCACCATCATTAATTTGGGTGTGTTTTCTTTTTTTTTTTTTTTTTTTAAATTTATTTTTCTGTTATTTGCAAAGCCATCTGAATTTGTATTGCTCCAAAGTCTCAGTGTCACACTTATAAAAAGTCATTAATGAGAATCAGATTTGATGTTTTGCTTTGCTTGTGACTGTCTGCAGCCTGACAGATGTCAGCCTCTGACAAGGATTTATTTCTGTCAAGCCGTCAACTCAGCACTGACTGACTGGGGTGCATTCATGCCGCGAGAAGCAGGCCACCAGGGCTACGTGCCTTCTGGGTGAGATGGACCCACTGCTTGCATGATCAACTGGACTGGAAGGTTAGTTGAGTTCAGTAGTCAGTTTAAAAAAGTTTGAAAGTTCTTAATGAACTGCATTCATGAGTGTTAGGGTTGATTATTATTATAATTATTAATAAGTTCTAAATTAATTGTGCCCACCGATGGAACCTCATGACCATTTTAAGTCTCGAATACATATATGTCCACTGATAAATTGAATCAAAGAACCAATTCTCCTCTCTTAATTGCCCCCACACTGTGGTTAGGGAGTGTTGGTTGTTTAAAAGATCAGAAAAAAAATCCACTTGGCTGATAAAAATCTTAATTCTCATGACCTGGGGGGTTGAATAGTCTTTGAAATTACAAGGAGAAATTGGATGTTCAACACTCTTAGGCCCTAATGAAGCTGAATCGTGACTGATTGCAGTAAACTCACTGCAGATTCAGGCATTTGACAACCAGAGGGTTAAGTTTAATCCCAGCTGGCAAGTTGAATGTTTTAAGCTAGGCTGGGAGTTTGATTGAAACCGATCTAAAGCAAATCAAAAAATTCTGCACTGGGGATATATTTTAGAGTTGTTCAGCTTAAGTGTATCATGCAGCTGACAACAGAAGATTGATCTATTTTGAGAAAAGCAGACATTGATTGCAGTCTTGAACTGGCTCGAAATGTTCGACCCAGTCTCATATTGCCATCACGTCGTCGTCACCATCATTAATTTGGGTGTGTTTTCTTTTTTTTTTTTTTTTTAAATTTATTTTTCTGTTATTTGCAAAGCCATCTTCAATTTGTATTGCTCCAAAGTCTCAGTGTCACACTTATAAAAAGTCATTAATGAGAATCAGATTTGATGTTTTGCTTTGCTTGTGACTGTCTGCAGCCTGACAGATGTCAGCCTCTGACAAGGATTTATTTCTGTCAAGCCGTCAACTCAGCACTGACTGACTGGGGTGCATTCATGCCGCGAGAAGCAGGCCACCAGGGCTACGTGCCTTCTGGGTGAGATGGACCCACTGCTTGCATGATCAACTGGACTGGAAGGTTAGTTGAGTTCAGTAGTCAGTTTAAATAGTTTGAAAGTTCTTAATGAACTGCATTCATGAGTGTTAGGGTTGATTATTATTATAATTATTAATAAGTTCTAAATTAATTGTTCCCACCAATGGAACCTCATGGCCATTTGAAGTCTCGAATACATATATGTCCACTGATAAATTGAATCAAAGAACCAATTCTCCTCTCTTAATTGCCCCCACACTGTGGTTAGGGAGTGTTGGTTGTTTAAAAGATCAGAAAAAAAATCCACCTTGGCTGATAAAAATCTTAATTCTCATGACCTGGGGGGTTGAATAGTCTTTGAAATTACAAGGAGAAATTGGATGTTCAACACTCTTAGGCCCTAATGAGGCTGAATCGTGACTGATTGCAGTAAACTCACTGCAGATTCAGGCATTTTGACAACCAGAGGGTTAAATTTAATCCCAGCTGGCAAGTTGAATGTTTTAAGCTAGGCTGGGAGTTTGATTGAAACCGATCTAAAGCAAATCAAAAAATTCTGCACTGGGGATATATTTTAGAGTTGTTCAGCTTAAGTGTATCATGCAGCTGACAACAGAAGATTGATCTATTATTTTGAGAAAAGCAGACATTGATTGCAGTCTTGAACTGGCTCGAAATGTTCGACCCAGTCTCATATTGTCATCACGTCGTCGTCACCATCATTAATTTGGGTGTGTTTTCTTTTTTTTTTTTTTTTTTTTAAATTTATTTTTCTGTTATTTGCAAAGCCATCTGAATTTGTATTGCTCCAAAGTCTCAGTGTCACACTTATAAAAAGTCATTAATGAGAATCAGATTTGATGTTTTGCTTTGCTTGTGACTGTCTGCAGCCTGACAGATGTCAGCCTCTGACAAGGATTTATTTCTGTCAAGCCGTCAACTCAGCACTGACTGACTGGGGTGCATTCATGCCGCGAGAAGCAGGCCACCAGGGCTACGTGCCTTCTGGGTGAGATGGACCCACTGCTTGCATGATCAACTGGACTGGAAGGTTAGTTGAGTTCAGTAGTCAGTTTAAAAAGTTTGAAAGTTCTTAATGAACTGCATTCATGAGTGTTAGGGTTGATTATTATTATAATTATTAATAAGTTCTAAATTAATTGTGCCCACCGATGGAACCTCATGACCATTTTAAGTCTCGAATACATATATGTCCACTGATAAATTGAATCAAAGAACCAATTCTCCTCTCTTAATTGCCCCCACACTGTGGTTAGGGAGTGTTGGTTGTTTAAAAGATCAGAAAAAAAATCCACCTTGGCTGATAAAAATCTTAATTCTCATGACCTGGGGGGTTGAATAGTCTTTGAAATTACAAGGAGAAATTGGATGTTCAACACTCTTAGGCCCTAATGAGGCTGAATCGTGACTGATTGCAGTAAACTCACTGCAGATTCAGGCATTTTGACAACCAGAGGGTTAAGTTTAATCCCAGCTGGCAAGTTGAATGTTTTAAGCTAGGCTGGGAGTTTGATTGAAACCGATCTAAAGCAAATCAAAAAATTCTGCACTGGGGATATATTTTAGAGTTGTTCAGCTTAAGTGTATCATGCAGCTGACAACAGAAGATTGATCTATTTTGAGAAAAGCAGACATTGATTGCAGTCTTGAACTGGCTCGAAATGTTCGACCCAGTCTCATATTGTCATCACGTCGTCGTCACCATCATTAATTTGGGTGTGTTGTTTTTTTTTTTTTTTTTTTTTAAATTTATTTTTCTGTTATTTGCAAAGCCATCTGAATTTGTATTGCTCCAAAGTCTCAGTGTCACACTTATAAAAAGTCATTAATGAGAATCAGATTTGATGTTTTGCTTTGCTTGTGACTGTCTGCAGCCTGACAGATGTCAGCCTCTGACAAGGATTTATTTCTGTCAAGCCGTCAACTCAGCACTGACTGACTGGGGTGCATTCATGCCGCGAGAAGCAGGCCACCAGGGCTACGTGCCTTCTGGGTGAGATGGACCCACTGCTTGCATGATCAACTGGACTGGAAGGTTAGTTGAGTTCAGTAGTCAGTTTAAAAAGTTTGAAAGTTCTTAATGAACTGCATTCATGAGTGTTAGGGTTGATTATTATTATAATTATTAATAAGTTCTAAATTAATTGTGCCCACCGATGGAACCTCATGACCATTTTAAGTCTCGAATACATATATGTCCACTGATAAATTGAATCAAAGAACCAATTCTCCTCTCTTAATTGCCCCCACACTGTGGTTAGGGAGTGTTGGTTGTTTAAAAGATCAGAAAAAAAATCCACCTTGGCTGATAAAAATCTTAATTCTCATGACCTGGGGGGTTGAATAGTCTTTGAAATTACAAGGAGAAATTGGATGTTCAACACTCTTAGGCCCTAATGAGGCTGAATCGTGACTGATTGCAGTAAACTCACTGCAGATTCAGGCATTTTGACAACCAGAGGGTTAAGTTTAATCCCAGCTGGCAAGTTGAATGTTTTAAGCTAGGCTGGGAGTTTGATTGAAACCGATCTAAAGCAAATCAAAAAATTCTGCACTGGGGATATATTTTAGAGTTGTTCAGCTTAAGTGTATCATGCAGCTGACAACAGAAGATTGATCTATTTTGAGAAAAGCAGACATTGATTGCAGTCTTGAACGAAATGTTCGACCCAGTCTCATATTGTCATCACGTCGTCGTCACCATCATTAATTTGGGTGTGTTTTCTTTTTTTTTTTTTTTTTTTTAAATTTATTTTTCTGTTATTTGCAAAGCCATCTGAATTTGTATTGCTCCAAAGTCTCAGTGTCACACTTATAAAAAGTCATTAATGAGAATCAGATTTGATGTTTTGCTTTGCTTGTGACTGTCTGCAGCCTGACAGATGTCAGCCTCTGACAAGGATTTATTTCTGTCAAGCCGTCAACTCAGCACTGACTGACTGGGGTGCATTCATGCCGCGAGAAGCAGGCCACCAGGGCTACGTGCCTTCTGGGTGAGATGGACCCACTGCTTGCATGATCAACTGGACTGGAAGGTTAGTTGAGTTCAGTAGTCAGTTTAAAAAGTTTGAAAGTTCTTAATGAACTGCATTCATGAGTGTTAGGGTTGATTATTATTATAATTATTAATAAGTTCTAAATTAATTGTGCCCACCGATGGAACCTCATGACCATTTTAAGTCTCGAATACATATATGTCCACTGATAAATTGAATCAAAGAACCAATTCTCCTCTCTTAATTGCCCCCACACTGTGGTTAGGGAGTGTTGGTTGTTTAAAAGATCAGAAAAAAAATCCACCTTGGCTGATAAAAATCTTAATTCTCATGACCTGGGGGGTTGAATAGTCTTTGAAATTACAAGGAGAAATTGGATGTTCAACACTCTTAGGCCCTAATGAGGCTGAATCGTGACTGATTGCAGTAAACTCACTGCAGATTCAGGCATTTTGACAACCAGAGGGTTAAGTTTAATCCCAGCTGGCAAGTTGAATGTTTTAAGCTAGGCTGGGAGTTTGATTGAAACCGATCTAAAGCAAATCAAAAAATTCTGCACTGGGGATATATTTTAGAGTTGTTCAGCTTAAGTGTATCATGCAGCTGACAACAGAAGATTGATCTATTTTGAGAAAAGCAGACATTGATTGCAGTCTTGAACTGGCTCGAAATGTTCGACCCAGTCTCATATTGTCATCACGTCGTCGTCACCATCATTAATTTGGGTGTGTTTTCTTTTTTTTTTTTTTTTTTTTAAATTTATTTTTCTGTTATTTGCAAAGCCATCTGAATTTGTATTGCTCCAAAGTCTCAGTGTCACACTTATAAAAAGTCATTAATGAGAATCAGATTTGATGTTTTGCTTTGCTTGTGACTGTCTGCAGCCTGACAGATGTCAGCCTCTGACAAGGATTTATTTCTGTCAAGCCGTCAACTCAGCACTGACTGACTGGGGTGCATTCATGCCGCGAGAAGCAGGCCACCAGGGCTACGTGCCTTCTGGGTGAGATGGACCCACTGCTTGCATGATCAACTGGACTGGAAGGTTAGTTGAGTTCAGTAGTCAGTTTAAAAAGTTTGAAAGTTCTTAATGAACTGCATTCATGAGTGTTAGGGTTGATTATTATTATAATTATTAATAAGTTCTAAATTAATTGTGCCCACCGATGGAACCTCATGACCATTTTAAGTCTCGAATACATATATGTCCACTGATAAATTGAATCAAAGAACCAATTCTCCTCTCTTAATTGCCCCCACACTGTGGTTAGGGAGTGTTGGTTGTTTAAAAGATCAGAAAAAAAATCCACCTTGGCTGATAAAAATCTTAATTCTCATGACCTGGGGGGTTGAATAGTCTTTGAAATTACAAGGAGAAATTGGATGTTCAACACTCTTAGGCCCTAATGAGGCTGAATCGTGACTGATTGCAGTAAACTCACTGCAGATTCAGGCATTTTGACAACCAGAGGGTTAAGTTTAATCCCAGCTGGCAAGTTGAATGTTTTAAGCTAGGCTGGGAGTTTGATTGAAACCGATCTAAAGCAAATCAAAAAATTCTGCACTGGGGATATATTTTAGAGTTGTTCAGCTTAAGTGTATCATGCAGCTGACAACAGAAGATTGATCTATTTTGAGAAAAGCAGACATTGATTGCAGTCTTGAACTGGCTCGAAATGTTCGACCCAGTCTCATATTGTCATCACGTCGTCGTCACCATCATTAATTTGGGTGTGTTTTCTTTTTTTTTTTTTTTTTTTTTAAATTTATTTTTCTGTTATTTGCAAAGCCATCTGAATTTGTATTGCTCCAAAGTCTCAGTGTCACACTTATAAAAAGTCATTAATGAGAATCAGATTTGATGTTTTGCTTTGCTTGTGACTGTCTGCAGCCTGACAGATGTCAGCCTCTGACAAGGATTTATTTCTGTCAAGCCGTCAACTCAGCACTGACTGACTGGGGTGCATTCATGCCGCGAGAAGCAGGCCACCAGGGCTACGTGCCTTCTGGGTGAGATGGACCCACTGCTTGCATGATCAACTGGACTGGAAGGTTAGTTGAGTTCAGTAGTCAGTTTAAAAAGTTTGAAAGTTCTTAATGAACTGCATTCATGAGTGTTAGGGTTGATTATTATTATAATTATTAATAAGTTCTAAATTAATTGTGCCCACCGATGGAACCTCATGACCATTTTAAGTCTCGAATACATATATGTCCACTGATAAATTGAATCAAAGAACCAATTCTCCTCTCTTAATTGCCCCCACACTGTGGTTAGGGAGTGTTGGTTGTTTAAAAGATCAGAAAAAAAATCCACCTTGGCTGATAAAAATCTTAATTCTCATGACCTGGGGGGTTGAATAGTCTTTGAAATTACAAGGAGAAATTGGATGTTCAACACTCTTAGGCCCTAATGAGGCTGAATCGTGACTGATTGCAGTAAACTCACTGCAGATTCAGGCATTTTGACAACCAGAGGGTTAAGTTTAATCCCAGCTGGCAAGTTGAATGTTTTAAGCTAGGCTGGGAGTTTGATTGAAACCGATCTAAAGCAAATCAAAAAATTCTGCACTGGGGATATATTTTAGAGTTGTTCAGCTTAAGTGTATCATGCAGCTGACAACAGAAGATTGATCTATTTTGAGAAAAGCAGACATTGATTGCAGTCTTGAACTGGCTCGAAATGTTCGACCCAGTCTCATATTGTCATCACGTCGTCGTCACCATCATTAATTTGGGTGTGTTTTCTTTTTTTTTTTTTTTTTTTAAATTTATTTTTCTGTTATTTACAAAGCCATCTGAATTTGTATTGCTCCAAAGTCTCAGTGTCACACTTATAAAAAGTCATTAATGAGAATCAGATTTGATGTTTTGCTTTGCTTGTGACTGTCTGCAGCCTGACAGATGTCAGCCTCTGACAAGGATTTATTTCTGTCAAGCCGTCAACTCAGCACTGACTGACTGGGGTGCATTCATGCCGCGAGAAGCAGGCCACCAGGGCTACGTGCCTTCTGGGTGAGATGGACCCACTGCTTGCATGATCAACTGGACTGGAAGGTTAGTTGAGTTCAGTAGTCAGTTTAAAAAGTTTGAAAGTTCTTAATGAACTGCATTCATGAGTGTTAGGGTTGATTATTATTATAATTATTAATAAGTTCTAAATTAATTGTGCCCACCGATGGAACCTCATGACCATTTTAAGTCTCGAATACATATATGTCCACTGATAAATTGAATCAAAGAACCAATTCTCCTCTCTTAATTGCCCCCACACTGTGGTTAGGGAGTGTTGGTTGTTTAAAAGATCAGAAAAAAAATCCACCTTGGCTGATAAAAATCTTAATTCTCATGACCTGGGGGGTTGAATAGTCTTTGAAATTACAAGGAGAAATTGGATGTTCAACACTCTTAGGCCCTAATGAGGCTGAATCGTGACTGATTGCAGTAAACTCACTGCAGATTCAGGCATTTTGACAACCAGAGGGTTAAGTTTAATCCCAGCTGGCAAGTTGAATGTTTTAAGCTAGGCTGGGAGTTTGATTGAAACCGATCTAAAGCAAATCAAAAAATTCTGCACTGGGGATATATTTTAGAGTTGTTCAGCTTAAGTGTATCATGCAGCTGACAACAGAAGATTGATCTATTTTGAGAAAAGCAGACATTGATTGCAGTCTTGAACTGGCTCGAAATGTTCGACCCAGTCTCATATTGTCATCACGTCGTCGTCACCATCATTAATTTGGGTGTGTTTTCTTTTTTTTTTTTTTTTTTTAAATTTATTTTTCTGTTATTTGCAAAGCCATCTGAATTTGTATTGCTCCAAAGTCTCAGTGTCACACTTATAAAAAGTCATTAATGAGAATCAGATTTGATGTTTTGCTTTGCTTGTGACTGTCTGCAGCCTGACAGATGTCAGCCTCTGACAAGGATTTATTTCTGTCAAGCCGTCAACTCAGCACTGACTGACTGGGGTGCATTCATGCCGCGAGAAGCAGGCCACCAGGGCTACGTGCCTTCTGGGTGAGATGGACCCACTGCTTGCATGATCAACTGGACTGGAAGGTTAGTTGAGTTCAGTAGTCAGTTTAAAAAGTTTGAAAGTTCTTAATGAACTGCATTCATGAGTGTTAGGGTTGATTATTATTATAATTATTAATAAGTTCTAAATTAATTGTGCCCACCGATGGAACCTCATGACCATTTTAAGTCTCGAATACATATATGTCCACTGATAAATTGAATCAAAGAACCAATTCTCCTCTCTTAATTGCCCCCACACTGTGGTTAGGGAGTGTTGGTTGTTTAAAAGATCAGAAAAAAAATCCACCTTGGCTGATAAAAATCTTAATTCTCATGACCTGGGGGGTTGAATAGTCTTTGAAATTACAAGGAGAAATTGGATGTTCAACACTCTTAGGCCCTAATGAGGCTGAATCGTGACTGATTGCAGTAAACTCACTGCAGATTCAGGCATTTTGACAACCAGAGGGTTAAGTTTAATCCCAGCTGGCAAGTTGAATGTTTTAAGCTAGGCTGGGAGTTTGATTGAAACCGATCTAAAGCAAATCAAAAAATTCTGCACTGGGGATATATTTTAGAGTTGTTCAGCTTAAGTGTATCATGCAGCTGACAACAGAAGATTGATCTATTTTGAGAAAAGCAGACATTGATTGCAGTCTTGAACTGGCTCGAAATGTTCGACCCAGTCTCATATTGTCATCACGTCGTCGTCACCATCATTAATTTGGGTGTGTTTTCTTTTTTTTTTTTTTTTTTTTAAATTTATTTTTCTGTTATTTGCAAAGCCATCTGAATTTGTATTGCTCCAAAGTCTCAGTGTCACACTTATAAAAAGTCATTAATGAGAATCAGATTTGATGTTTTGCTTTGCTTGTGACTGTCTGCAGCCTGACAGATGTCAGCCTCTGACAAGGATTTATTTCTGTCAAGCCGTCAACTCAGCACTGACTGACTGGGGTGCATTCATGCCGCGAGAAGCAGGCCACCAGGGCTACGTGCCTTCTGGGTGAGATGGACCCACTGCTTGCATGATCAACTGGACTGGAAGGTTAGTTGAGTTCAGTAGTCAGTTTAAAAAGTTTGAAAGTTCTTAATGAACTGCATTCATGAGTGTTAGGGTTGATTATTATTATAATTATTAATAAGTTCTAAATTAATTGTGCCCACCGATGGAACCTCATGACCATTTTAAGTCTCGAATACATATATGTCCACTGATAAATTGAATCAAAGAACCAATTCTCCTCTCTTAATTGCCCCCACACTGTGGTTAGGGAGTGTTGGTTGTTTAAAAGATCAGAAAAAAAATCCACCTTGGCTGATAAAAATCTTAATTCTCATGACCTGGGGGGTTGAATAGTCTTTGAAATTACAAGGAGAAATTGGATGTTCAACACTCTTAGGCCCTAATGAGGCTGAATCGTGACTGATTGCAGTAAACTCACTGCAGATTCAGGCATTTTGACAACCAGAGGGTTAAGTTTAATCCCAGCTGGCAAGTTGAATGTTTTAAGCTAGGCTGGGAGTTTGATTGAAACCGATCTAAAGCAAATCAAAAAATTCTGCACTGGGGATATATTTTAGAGTTGTTCAGCTTAAGTGTATCATGCAGCTGACAACAGAAGATTGATCTATTTTGAGAAAAGCAGACATTGATTGCAGTCTTGAACTGGCTCGAAATGTTCGACCCAGTCTCATATTGTCATCACGTCGTCGTCACCATCATTAATTTGGGTGTGTTTTCTTTTTTTTTTTTTTTTTTTAAATTTATTTTTCTGTTATTTGCAAAGCCATCTGAATTTGTATTGCTCCAAAGTCTCAGTGTCACACTTATAAAAAGTCATTAATGAGAATCAGATTTGATGTTTTGCTTTGCTTGTGACTGTCTGCAGCCTGACAGATGTCAGCCTCTGACAAGGATTTATTTCTGTCAAGCCGTCAACTCAGCACTGACTGACTGGGGTGCATTCATGCCGCGAGAAGCAGGCCACCAGGGCTACGTGCCTTCTGGGTGAGATGGACCCACTGCTTGCATGATCAACTGGACTGGAAGGTTAGTTGAGTTCAGTAGTCAGTTTAAAAAGTTTGAAAGTTCTTAATGAACTGCATTCATGAGTGTTAGGGTTGATTATTATTATAATTATTAATAAGTTCTAAATTAATTGTGCCCACCGATGGAACCTCATGACCATTTTAAGTCTCGAATACATATATGTCCACTGATAAATTGAATCAAAGAACCAATTCTCCTCTCTTAATTGCCCCCACACTGTGGTTAGGGAGTGTTGGTTGTTTAAAAGATCAGAAAAAAAATCCACCTTGGCTGATAAAAATCTTAATTCTCATGACCTGGGGGGTTGAATAGTCTTTGAAATTACAAGGAGAAATTGGATGTTCAACACTCTTAGGCCCTAATGAGGCTGAATCGTGACTGATTGCAGTAAACTCACTGCAGATTCAGGCATTTTGACAACCAGAGGGTTAAGTTTAATCCCAGCTGGCAAGTTGAATGTTTTAAGCTAGGCTGGGAGTTTGATTGAAACCGATCTAAAGCAAATCAAAAAATTCTGCACTGGGGATATATTTTAGAGTTGTTCAGCTTAAGTGTATCATGCAGCTGACAACAGAAGATTGATCTATTTTGAGAAAAGCAGACATTGATTGCAGTCTTGAACTGGCTCGAAATGTTCGACCCAGTCTCATATTGTCATCACGTCGTCGTCACCATCATTAATTTGGGTGTGTTTTCTTTTTTTTTTTTTTTTTTTTAAATTTATTTTTCTGTTATTTGCAAAGCCATCTGAATTTGTATTGCTCCAAAGTCTCAGTGTCACACTTATAAAAAGTCATTAATGAGAATCAGATTTGATGTTTTGCTTTGCTTGTGACTGTCTGCAGCCTGACAGATGTCAGCCTCTGACAAGGATTTATTTCTGTCAAGCCGTCAACTCAGCACTGACTGACTGGGGTGCATTCATGCCGCGAGAAGCAGGCCACCAGGGCTACGTGCCTTCTGGGTGAGATGGACCCACTGCTTGCATGATCAACTGGACTGGAAGGTTAGTTGAGTTCAGTAGTCAGTTTAAAAAGTTTGAAAGTTCTTAATGAACTGCATTCATGAGTGTTAGGGTTGATTATTATTATAATTATTAATAAGTTCTAAATTAATTGTGCCCACCGATGGAACCTCATGACCATTTTAAGTCTCGAATACATATATGTCCACTGATAAATTGAATCAAAGAACCAATTCTCCTCTCTTAATTGCCCCCACACTGTGGTTAGGGAGTGTTGGTTGTTTAAAAGATCAGAAAAAAAATCCACCTTGGCTGATAAAAATCTTAATTCTCATGACCTGGGGGGTTGAATAGTCTTTGAAATTACAAGGAGAAATTGGATGTTCAACACTCTTAGGCCCTAATGAGGCTGAATCGTGACTGATTGCAGTAAACTCACTGCAGATTCAGGCATTTTGACAACCAGAGGGTTAAGTTTAATCCCAGCTGGCAAGTTGAATGTTTTAAGCTAGGCTGGGAGTTTGATTGAAACCGATCTAAAGCAAATCAAAAAATTCTGCACTGGGGATATATTTTAGAGTTGTTCAGCTTAAGTGTATCATGCAGCTGACAACAGAAGATTGATCTATTTTGAGAAAAGCAGACATTGATTGCAGTCTTGAACTGGCTCGAAATGTTCGACCCAGTCTCATATTGTCATCACGTCGTCGTCACCATCATTAATTTGGGTGTGTTTTCTTTTTTTTTTTTTTTTTTTTAAATTTATTTTTCTGTTATTTGCAAAGCCATCTGAATTTGTATTGCTCCAAAGTCTCAGTGTCACACTTATAAAAAGTCATTAATGAGAATCAGATTTGATGTTTTGCTTTGCTTGTGACTGTCTGCAGCCTGACAGATGTCAGCCTCTGACAAGGATTTATTTCTGTCAAGCCGTCAACTCAGCACTGACTGACTGGGGTGCATTCATGCCGCGAGAAGCAGGCCACCAGGGCTACGTGCCTTCTGGGTGAGATGGACCCACTGCTTGCATGATCAACTGGACTGGAAGGTTAGTTGAGTTCAGTAGTCAGTTTAAAAAGTTTGAAAGTTCTTAATGAACTGCATTCATGAGTGTTAGGGTTGATTATTATTATAATTATTAATAAGTTCTAAATTAATTGTGCCCACCGATGGAACCTCATGACCATTTTAAGTCTCGAATACATATATGTCCAC
>NW_028145932.1:0-45428 GCF_977016875.1 Pavona decussata
CAAGTTAATTCAAGGCAAGCCTTTGGGAAACCAATGCGCGGCCGGTTTGCTTGTCAAACTGCCTTCAAAAGCGGTGACAATGAATTCTCTACTTAACTAAAAGCGGTGACTAGACTAACGCCTTTGGAAAAGCAATGCGCACCGGCTTTTTGCTGGTCAAAAACTCACCATGACTTTATTTTCTTAGAAATAGGAGCGTTAATTCCCTTTACGAGCCGAGGCAGTTGGTGGGTAGATTAATTCCAAGGAAAATGTATTTTCAAGTCAAGTTAATTCAAGGCAAGCCTTTGGGAAACCAATGCGCGGCCGGTTTGCTTGTCAAACTGCCTTCAAAAGCGGTGACAATGAATTCTCTACTTAACTAAAAGCGGTGACTAGACTAACGCCTTTGGAAAAGCAATGCGCACCGGCTTTTTGCTGGTCAAAAACTCACCATGACTTTATTTTCTTAGAAATAGGAGCGTTAATTCCCTTTACGAGCCGAGGCAGTTGGTGGGTAGATTAATTCCAAGGAAAATGTATTTTCAAGTCAAGTTAATTCAAGGCAAGCCTTTGGGAAACCAATGCGCGGCCGGTTTGCTTGTCAAACTGCCTTCAAAAGCGGTGACAATGAATTCTCTACTTAACTAAAAGCGGTGACTAGACTAACGCCTTTGGAAAAGCAATGCGCACCGGCTTTTTGCTGGTCAAAAACTCACCATGACTTTATTTTCTTAGAAATAGGAGCGTTAATTCCCTTTACGAGCCGAGGCAGTTGGTGGGTAGATTAATTCCAAGGAAAATGTATTTTCAAGTCAAGTTAATTCAAGGCAAGCCTTTGGGAAACCAATGCGCGGCCGGTTTGCTTGTCAAACTGCCTTCAAAAGCGGTGACAATGAATTCTCTACTTAACTAAAAGCGGTGACTAGACTAACGCCTTTGGAAAAGCAATGCGCACCGGCTTTTTGCTGGTCAAAAACTCACCATGACTTTATTTTCTTAGAAATAGGAGCGTTAATTCCCTTTACGAGCCGAGGCAGTTGGTGGGTAGATTAATTCCAAGGAAAATGTATTTTCAAGTCAAGTTAATTCAAGGCAAGCCTTTGGGAAACCAATGCGCGGCCGGTTTGCTTGTCAAACTGCCTTCAAAAGCGGTGACAATGAATTCTCTACTTAACTAAAAGCGGTGACTAGACTAACGCCTTTGGAAAAGCAATGCGCACCGGCTTTTTGCTGGTCAAAAACTCACCATGACTTTATTTTCTTAGAAATAGGAGCGTTAATTCCCTTTACGAGCCGAGGCAGTTGGTGGGTAGATTAATTCCAAGGAAAATGTATTTTCAAGTCAAGTTAATTCAAGGCAAGCCTTTGGGAAACCAATGCGCGGCCGGTTTGCTTGTCAAACTGCCTTCAAAAGCGGTGACAATGAATTCTCTACTTAACTAAAAGCGGTGACTAGACTAACGCCTTTGGAAAAGCAATGCGCACCGGCTTTTTGCTGGTCAAAAACTCACCATGACTTTATTTTCTTAGAAATAGGAGCGTTAATTCCCTTTACGAGCCGAGGCAGTTGGTGGGTAGATTAATTCCAAGGAAAATGTATTTTCAAGTCAAGTTAATTCAAGGCAAGCCTTTGGGAAACCAATGCGCGGCCGGTTTGCTTGTCAAACTGCCTTCAAAAGCGGCGACAATGAATTCTCTACTTAACTAAAAGCGGTGACTAGACTAACGCCTTTGGAAAAGCAATGCGCACCGGCTTTTTGCTGGTCAAAAACTCACCATGACTTTATTTTCTTAGAAATAGGAGCGTTAATTCCCTTTACGAGCCGAGGCAGTTGGTGGGTAGATTAATTCCAAGGAAAATGTATTTTCAAGTCAAGTTAATTCAAGGCAAGCCTTTGGGAAACCAATGCGCGGCCGGTTTGCTTGTCAAACTGCCTTCAAAAGCGGTTGCAATGAATTCTCTACTTAACTAAAAGCGGTAATCCCTGTTCAGAGCAGGTTAGGCGCTTTTCTTAGGCCTTACCGAAAACTTGATGTTTGCAAAGGCCTTACCGAAAGCTTTATGTCATCAGCAAGCGAATCCAGTGTAGAAAATTTTTAAAAACTTATTTAATGAGAAATTATTTCTCTCTCAACTCTCACCACTGATTTACTGCGAGATAATGTACCTTTATCAAGATGAAGTTTTTTTTTCACTGTGTAGGGACTAAGAGAAGAAACAAGCAAGTCGGAACAAACGCCGCGCAAAAATCCAAACGTGAGTAACTTAATTATTGTCATATAGTGTGTTCAAGGCGGCCATATTGGAGGAGCAAAACAATAGAATGATTGTCCTTTACGAGATAAATTTTATTTTTATGCAAATACTTTTATTGTTTAGCTCCTCCAACATGGCCGACATGAAAATACTCTATATCTATGTCGTGTTTAACGCGGGGGACTTTCGATCGGACGGTTGGAAGATCGGAGGGTCGGTGGTATGTTTTGACGTTGTGAAACCGAGAGAAATTTAA
Organism: Pavona decussata; assembly: GCF_977016875.1. Classification (NCBI taxonomy): domain Eukaryota; kingdom Metazoa; phylum Cnidaria; class Anthozoa; order Scleractinia; family Agariciidae; genus Pavona; species Pavona decussata. The sequence goes on from NW_028145932.1 coordinate 2,496, forward strand.
GTTTAAATGTTTCAAAAACTATCAATTCCACAAAAAGGGTTGTTCCCCTAACCCCGCACTAAAACCCCTTGAACTTTAGCCGAGGAGAAGCCTTCAATGATTTCCTCGACGCCTGAATTGAAAGCGCTATTCTCTCAACCCTCAACCATAAATTTTTTCAACCCTGGCAAATCTCACTTGGGGTTTAAAATTACCCTTAGGGATTAAGGGATTTTGTGGGGTTGTGTCAACCCTCCACTAAAACCCCTTGAAATTCATCCGAGGAGAAGCCTTGAATTATTTCCTTGAAGCCTGAGTTGAAAGCGGTATTCTCTCAACCCTAAATGCAACCATTTTTTTTTTTTTCAACCCTGACAAATCTCACTTGGGGTTTAAAATTACCCCTAGGGGTTAAGGAATTTTGTGGGGTTGTGTCAAAACCCCGCACTAAAACCCCTTGAACTTTAGCCGAGGAGAAGCCTTCAATGATTTCCTTGACGCCTGAATTGAAAGCGCTATTCTCTCAACCCCCAACCATAAATTTTTTCAACCCTGGCAAATCTCACTTGGGGTTTAAAATTACCCTTAGGGATTAAGGGATTTTGTGGGGTTGTGTCAACCCTCCACTAAAACCCCTTGAAATTCATCCGAGGAGAAGCCTTGAACTATTTCCTTTAAGCCTGAGTTGAAAGCGGTATTCTCTCAACCCTAAATGCAACCATTATATTTTTTTCAACCCTGACAAATCTCACTTGGGGTTTAAAATTACCCTTAATTCCGTTGCAAAGCAGCTCTAGTCGTATATCCAAGCCTCGTATGGCCGCCTACCTATATGTATGCGTTTACTACCGCGGACACAGCTTTCCCTCATCCTTTTTCTGGGCTTGGGACCAGCAGGATAAATTTATTATCCTGGCGGATTTAAAAGCTGCAGTGGTTTCACCACTAGCTGTCAAATCTTTAGAAGACTTTCAGACAGCCTTGCCAACAAAACAGCTGGTCTTTTACCTGCCAAGATTTTTCACAAATCCTTTCAGGCAGGACGTTTTTCTTATTCCCACACTTGCCAAGTTTTTTTGCAAAACCTTTCAGGCTGTTTTTTTTGTGGGAAATACAACGCCTTTTGTGCGTTGTTTTCTGTACTTTTCAACAGGATACCTGCGAAGTCTTTAAACAAAAAACGTTCTGGAAGGATTTTTGTCTTAGAAATACAAAGCCTTCATTTGCGTCGTTCCTGTGATTTAAAACAGGAAAGGCCGTTTCTGGGAATTTTTTGTTGAAGTCTGTTAGAACGGTAACTAAGACATTTGTTTTCTTTATCTGCAGGGCAACAACGTCATTTGTTGCACATACTACGCGTCAACTTACTTAGATGGACAGTGCGCGCATTACCTCATTTGCACCATGCAATGTTGCTGGGCAAGTTTGCAGAGCTCTTCTGATGGTGTTCAACTGGTCATCAGAGAAAAGTGATTTCCAGTACCTTCCATCTTCCGTGTAGCGAACAAAAAGTTCTTCATTTGCCTGGATATATCGCTTTGATTTGACCCAAAGGCAACCCTTTCGCTTGGCAAACTCGCAGTTACAACGTTCAGCTACCAGCCTAGAGAACTTGGATCCTGCTAAGAAAAAAGGAAACGATCCGTCATTGCAAATTCTCCCTAACCCAGTTTCGTACTCATTTTCTGCGCCGTCAACGTCCACGGAGAATCCCTCTCTCTGAAAAGTCATAAGGTAATCTCCATATCTATTCGGATCGTGCCGGCGTAGACTGGCTGTTGGTGCGTAGGCACAAACAAACGTGTTGGCAGGTATTGGGCGAACAGTAAAGAGGCCAGCACCTGTATTGGCACCACCGATACCAACACAAGTACTTTCACGAACCTGCAAGTGCCCCTCTGCTGTAGAAACAGGGGAATAATGGTGTCGCTCGCAGTTGCTAAAATGGAAAAATGAATGAAGAGTGAGTCAATAAATTAAAGTAGAAACTGAAACTTTATTATTAAATAAGACAATTTTCCCGTTCACCTTTTCTTTTTCTGGGAGCTTGACGAGAGCTGCTGTCCAAATGCAAACAAATAAAATGCTTTTGTAAGATGTTTTGGCGCTTATCTATTTGGATGAAGCGGACTAAAATTGGAAAACTTACTAGTCTTTTTCACGGTAAATGCAAAGGCATCGCAATTATAATAGTAATTGCAAATTGTGGGGAGTGATAGTACAAGTACAACTACTATTTGTATTCATAGAGGCTGCTTTCTCTCTCACAATTGACAATTGAATAGAGATACTATTATAGAAATACTCTAAACTTAAACATAAAAAAAGTAAGTTAGTGATCAGATTAGAGAATTCTGTTTTATATAAGTGAATGAACGCCTTGTTTTTATTTACAGGGAGATAACAAGAGGCTGTTCTTTTTGTTACCTGGAGTCAGCGTCAATGTACATCCCATAGACAGGACTCTCAGACTGGAGCGGTGCACGAAGGTGTTTCTGTACCATGTGTCTACTGAAACCATAGACTTGTTTTTTAAGTAACCTCTCGTGCCAGGGTAACAAACCAATCAGTCGGCCTTCGTGTTGTATCCATTCAGGATATCCTTCTTGTCGCAACTGGCCAGTATTGACAGAATGGAACTGTGACAAGTCTACGTCATCAGTTGTATCCACGTAAACACCAATCACATGGTTCCGTGTTAAACCACAGTTCAGAGGCCCGATGTGCTGCTCTCTCGCTATCCTCTGAAGTGCTAGCATGCGATTATCATAGCAGAACCTTGTGAAGACATGGCAATTTCCAGTAAGAACCAGTAACGCATTCATACTGAGATAAAATGGTCGTACCTCTGTTGCAAGCCTCGGATCAAAAGGGGACATTAGAACCAACTTCTCCTCATCGAGGCTGTCACAGGCGCGGACAATGGCATCTAGAATTCTGAGCTCCCTCTCTGAAGGACATGTTGAGAACATAAACCAGAATTCTTTCAAGGGTCTTCCGTAATGGTCTGTAGGCTCGTTTCTTCCACGTCTGGGAAGCTGGTAACAAAACTGTGCGCTACCCTTACGGACAAATGCATCAAGGAAAAGGTGCACTCCCAGCAAGGACCAGTGACCTTTGAATTGGTGGAGAACATTGCCTGTGTCGTCATTCCTGACATAGTGAACGGCACAGAGTTCAGGCGCGTCCACTCGATTTAATCTCGTGTACACTGCGTTTTCCAAGGGTGCATCACTGGCTGGGTTTACTGCAAGAATTATGCCATCACCGTCGTTTACCACAACTGAGTCGAGGTTTATTGGCGGCGAAACATCCAAACGACCTCTCTCTGGAACAGTGGCTTGATAAGCACTCTGATCTAAGTATGTCTGGTGAAGCTCATTTCCAACTCTACAGTCTCTGTGTAGTATGTCTGGAACAGCCTCGAGCGCATTTTTCACTTCCTTCTTGGTTAAGTGACTGATCGGCTCATTACTGTACTCCAAGATCGGGAAATGTTGAACATTCTTATGGAGCTTCATAGCATCGATCATCGCGGAGGCCGAGCTTCCTATGTCGATCTTCTCGTCTAGAACCTCAACTATTTTAGGCCGCCTTGCTCTTTGAGAAGCTGTATCTTGCGATTCTGGTAAATCTTCCTGTTCATCCGGCAAGGCCTTCACGGCTGCGCAAATCAGCTTACCAACTTCAGACGTTTGCTGAATGCTGAGTTGAAACTTCTGCTGTATAGCCAGGCGTAATTTATCTACAACCTAAAAAAAAAAAATGTACAGCTTACGCAACCGAGACTAGAGGTGTGTCTAAACCATCATCGTCATCATTATCATCATCATGTTTCTTATTTAAACACGATATGAACTTAGAATGAATCACCTATGATTTAGTGGTTATCATAATTTAAAATAGTTAATGGCACATAACGTCGTATTACAGCGGTCACCAATGACACGCAACCTATCGCCTTTAAAAGACTCCGATAAAGTTGCGTTTTGGTGGACGTCAATCATAGAAAAGTCGTTGAAATTATTTTGAATTCTGAGACCATTTCAAGGCAACAGAACCAAGAAATTGACAGTTTTATTCACTGACGGACGGTAAACTTTATGAAAGTTGATTTCCAAGCCATATTATCTAAAAAAAATGGGCATGGTTTAGACGAAGCCGTATTTTTTTTATAAAACATTGGAAATCGCTACACCTGATAATAAACCAGCGATGCGTACAAGTGAGTAAATTATCACGTGCAGTGAAAATTGAAATTTTTAATTCAAAAAAACCTTTTATTTGCGCTTGATCTGGCTCAAGAATCAATTTAAATAAATTTTACGTTCTCTTAGCGAGGTAAAATTCTTAGTTTCTTGCCGGGTTACCTTGGAATCTTGTCAGAATTCAAAATAATTTCAACGGCTTTTGTTTGATTGACGTACACCAAAACGCAACTTTATCCGACTCTTTTGAATGCCGTAGGTCGCGTGTTATTGGTAACCGCTGTAATGTCTGGGAAGCGACTGAACAGACTGTTGTGTCTATTATAAAATTGGAGGGATGTAGCTGTGCCAGAAATCGTCCAGTCGTGTTTTGAACTTTCCATACATTTGTCTGTAAAGCGAACCAGCTGTGAACTGCTACTAAAAATAGTTCGCGGGAAAAAAAATACAGGGAAATGTATGAAAAGTTCAAAACACAACTGGACGCTTTTTGGCACAGCTACATCCCTCCAATTTTTTTCTTAAAGTCCTTTTCCTAATGCCAAAAGTTTCCAATTCATGAATTTTTCAGAAGCGATGTTTTATGAAAATTATTTGACATCGGATTTCCATACAAACACTGTTATTTCAAGCCTGTTTGCCTACTCGTCAAAATGGCGTCGAAAACCGTGATAAGGCCTATTATGTTCCCTTATGTAATCTCAATTTTTGTACCTCAACGAACCTTACCTCAGGTTCGTCAATCTCCTCATTTTCAATCGCCTCAGTAACAAATCTCGCGAGCTCGAGCGCTTCATCGTCTGAGAACCGAATTATTCCATGGGGGGATAGTGCAGCATTGAAACTACAACCGTACAGATATGAAAGCATAGCCTCTCCTTTCTGCGTTGGATTTCTACCAGAACGAAGCTGTGTTAGAAGGTATTGTAAGTTTCTGTTACTAGTAGCAGGAACTGTGTTCTGATCGCTGACTTGTTCCCCCTGACCAGTGCCCGAGATAGGCTGAACCCGTGCCTCGTTACTCCTTGGTGGGCCACGCCCCGTTAGTTTGCGTTGCACTCTCCTCGTTCGTCTTCCAACAACCTTCCTCTTGGGACGTGTACTATCGTGTTGCGGTTGTTCTACAACGACGTTAACATCAGCAAATTCATCGCTAGAATCACGAACATCATCATCTTCATCAAAATTATTGCCGTCATCACAAATTTCTTCATGTCCTAAACAAATTTAAATAATAAAAAGTTCAGGCCCCAGTTGTTCAAAGGCCGGATAACTTTATCCAGTGGATAAGTCACTATCTGACAGTTTCAATCTGTGCAAAGATTTCAGTATTTCCTCGTGCACAAGCAAATATGCACACTCTAACCACTGCTTAGTTGGGGAATGTACGAAAACCGTGCACAACATTTAACGTGAAGTATATTTTAGACGCTGAAGAGTGCCTTATTCAGCGGATAAAGTTATCCGGCCTTTGAACAACTGGGGCCAGGATTGTGTTGTACTTTGCTTAACCTACTAGTTTACCTCGATTGAACATCGTTCATTTGCGTTTTTGTTGTTTAAAGACCTCTCACAATACACCAAGACTCAAAACACCGTATTAATATTCCTCACTTTTAACTAAAACAGCAACCTGTAAACTCACTTTGATCGGCTCCTTCGACGGTTGCCGTTGCCGTCGTGCTTTGATAAACAGAAGATTCGCCCACACGTACACCCGCTCTCACGGCAATCTCACGTATTTTTGAAGTACATTGCTCGACGGCCGGGCGAACCTCTGGAGGAATACCTATAAGCGATGACAAGGTATTTTCAGTTCTTAAAAGCTCAAGAATTAAGCGTTTTGGAATCTGGACAGTTTCATCCATTTTCGCAACGAATTTTTCAAACTTTGAAAATTCTTGTTCCCAGAGCCCCAACGGTTTTCTTTTTTAACGAGTGGCTCTGGGACCAATAGTCATTCACTAGCATAGTGGGTTCAATTTCCTCCCCCTTTCATATAAACAACACGCAGATTTTTCGACATTTATAACTGAATGAAAACTGTTGGAGAAGTGATCCATAGATACGATGTAGAGTATTCAAAGTAATATAACTTTCTTTTCCTGCTCTAAATGTTAAGTTATCGGCTATGTAACGTTATCTTATCGTAAATCTCGTTTCTTTAACTGTACACATTTAGTCCTAGTTCTTTATTAATACATTTTCGATTCACTTGTTAATAAACTTGAACTTGACACCAAAGCTAGATTTTATGACTTTTTTAGAATCTCTGCAAATCCGATTAACCCTGAGGAAGAGTCGAAAGGCTTACTATCCCCACCCCCGCTAGCAGTGTTTGTCGACAGAGACAGAGGGCAGAGATGAGCGCTGTGAACGCCATTTCTTTAGCCTGCGTAGAGGAGAAGAGATGATTTATTAAACGCGGTAGGCGCCGCGAAATAATGTTTTGGCGTCGTCAAACTTGTATCGTGTTTTAGCTGAACCAAAAAAAGCAGCCAGAAAGGTATGATTATAAAATTTAGTTAGGCCTGCACGCGAGAATCGCCTTGTTCTCGTAAAATTCGCAAGTGACGCTAATAATTCATCGCGGTTTTCAGAACTCAGTTGCTCTATGATTTATCAGACGCCGTCCTTAAGTACAAGCTGCTTGTATGTCAACGACAAGTCATCAGGGCCCAGTAATGTTCAAAGCCCAATTAAGCTAATCCCGGATTAGCATGAACTTTGATGCGAGTTTAATTAATAATTAATAATTTTTTTTTCCAAAAGTTTTTTGTCCGTCAGTTTTGCCTTAGACTTTCTTAACCACAAACAACATCTGGAAAAAAAAAATTTATTCTCAGCTGCTGTTTGGGATAGCGGGAGTCTACTGAGCTCAGTGTAGTTCCCTTGGTTTAATTAGTTGTGTGCCAATAATATATTGATCTACGAAACCTCAATTGATTGTGAATTTATTTTCAGTGACCAAAGAACATGGCCTGGTGACAATTAGCCACCTCTATTCCTTCTTGTAGTGTCAGCACCGAATTCCACCAATAGTTTTGCAGGTTCTATTGTGACATCCCTTATGCACTGATATAATGGAGTGTTCCCAGGTTTAATTGAGCTGTGGTTAAGCAGAGACCTTCCACCTATCATGCTTCACAGGTCGCAGGGCAAGGTGACGGCTGTTGGGAAATTCTTTCATGGGCAGCCAGTAACAAAAAAGGAAATGATGATAACACATATTTTATTAAAGACATGAGAAGAAAACACTAATTTAAAAGACACGTTTGTTTTGTTAATTATAAGAAAGCCAGTAGATAAATAATTGGTTCTTTGATAATTTTTAAGGCCTAAACTTGATGCAAACTGATTATATTAGAATTGTATAACTCCTGGCTTGACTGTCTGAATAAATGTTTGGCCTTGTAAGCCATGTGACTTGCTGTCAACTTGTATACATCTGTCCAGAGATACTTTTTTGGCAGTAAATAAATGTTTGTGGTCCCTCTAGGCTAAAATAAAGATTTCAATAGATAGCACCCTTATGATTGAAAACCAGTGTATTCTTCACTTGATAAAGTCTCTCTTTAAACTAACACTGGACAAAATAAGTAAATAAGCTCCAAAGAAAAAAACATTTATACAGGAACCCTGAAATCTTTTTGGCTATGTTCAAAATTAAGTTGTATTTGAAAAGTCCTTTCAAATTCCAAAAATAATGGTCACTTGTGGTGTACATTGAATATAATATATACAGTTTAATACCATAAAAACTCTATTTTAAGCTACCCTGTTTGATGGTTTCAGATTTCAAAAAAGTGCCTTTCTGTTTTTTCTCCTGGTTATAAAATACCAATCATCAGAGCTGCTTTATGCCTGAACTCTGTTTACTAGGGCACCAAAACATTCAACAAGTGTTTGGACTTGATTGGTCAGGAAAATATTTTACATTTTCTCTTCTAACAACAGGGTTACTGTAATAAAGCTTTTGGGGTAAATAAAGTAGGAATTACAATTAACAAAACTAAGGGGTGAGTGGAAGATTTGCCTTAAAGTGAAATCTGATCTTATGTTTATACAAGGAAGAACAAGGCAATTTGCTAGGAGAATTAAGCAGTCAATCAGATGTCACTTAAGGCGTTTTTCCATGCACCCCTTCAATTAACACTAACTTATTACTACTAACAAAGGCACATTTTTGCACAGTTTAAAACTATGCAGAGAAAGCAGAACTTAGCAAGTGCTCATTTCTATCGATTAATGTTTTTTTTTTATGTAAAAATTGTAGCATGTTTCTATTGCACTTTTACTCGAAAGCCTAAGCTAAGCACTAATTAAGCCTGATTAAGCACCAAATTGGTGCTTAATTATCTCTTTAAAAAAATGGTTCTCCCATTTTTTTTATTTCAATATCCCTTGATACAATATGCTTTCCCCGCATAGTCATAAACCGTGCAAAAATACTTGCTGTTTACTCAATCTTGTACCCAGAGTCCTCATGCTCTTTGGTCAGTGGGTGCCTGGTGCCCAGCCGCTGACCAAAACCCCCGAGGGCTCTGGGTACAAGATTGGCAGTTACTTAAAAATAACATTGATCTTACAGTCTGTTATTGTTAATTGACCCCCCCCAAAAGAACTCCCCCCTCCACCCCCCCTCCCACCTCTACCTCCCCTCCCACCTCTACCTCCCCTCCCCCTTCTGCCCCCCCTACCCCCCCTTCCCCAACTCTTTCTTTGTTTCCTCTCTTGGCAATCCCGCCTTTTATGTCCAACTTGGTGGCAAAACCAGCATCCTGAAAACAGAGTTAAAAATATATATATATATATATATATATATATATATATATATATATATATATACACAGTCATTTCAACTAACGTTGTCAGTTCAAAGCATGAAGCTAAAAGACAAGACCGAAAGTTTACGTGGGATTTTTATGAATAGATTCATCAAAATCAGTCATGCCTGGAGAAAACAATAGGTTGTAATTAGCAGTAGAATGACCTGCACGTGCAGGGATGATTTTGATGAAGTTATTCATAAAAAAATAATCCCACAAAACATTGCGGTCTTGTCGTTTAGCTTGATTTTAATGCGACAACGTTAATTGAAATAGCTGTATATTAAGATTCAGCTTTCTGCATGTAAACTGAGTAGATAAAATATATAATATGGCTCTTGGATGATCTGGCTCCTAGAATAAACCCACCACCTAATTATTCCCCTAATATACACAAAGACCTGCAGACGTCTAGGTCCCATTCCCTTTTGCGACCAGTGGGTTGTTTCTTAAGGACGGTGCCTACTAATAGCGAAGTATTTTTGCCCGGTTTATCACTATGCGGGAAAAGCAGATCTTGGTAACGGCTACTGAAATCCAAAAAGAAAATTGGGGGTAACCACGCATTTTCTAGAGATAACTAAGTAACAATTATTCTAAAAAGCAGCAAAATACAAAGCAATGTATGGCGCTTTTTTCCGAATTGAAGCTTTATTATCTCTGAAATATGCATGGTTACCCCCAATTTTCTTTTTAAATACCAAGAGCACTTGCTAAGTTCTGCTTTCTCCGCATAGTTTTAAAGCGCGCAAAAATATCCCTGTAATAGTAGGCACCACCCATAGGTCAAACCCGAGTATCTCCAGATGCGCAGAACGTATGCGCAGTAGCAATAGTAGGCACCGTCCTTAAATGTTCCACAGAGTTGTTAACAAACAAAGGTTGTAAGACAGGGCCTACAGTTTATCATCCTTAATGTGAAATGGTTATTTAAAAGTTAATTCACTTACTGTTCTGTCCATGTTGATCTGTAATTCAGAAATAAAAGACAGTTGTTATTCATTTTAAGACTGCATGTTGGGAGAGATTTATTTTTAACTTATAATAAACAACTAATGATTGATTGAAGTGTTTTTTTACCCTGTTTATTTCCATCCATTTCTTTTTTCTTTTCAGTCTCTTCTAAAATAATATTTCAAAAAAAGATTTTTAATAATGTTCTTTTAAAGCTTTAACTGTACATATGACGGGACTAACATGAGAAAGTCAGTGGGTATATGCAGCAGATTCTCCCCTGGTGCCCACCCACTAACCAAAAACCCTAAGGACTCTGGGTATCCTTCCCTTTGCGACCAGTGGGTTGTTTCTTAAATGCTCCACAGAGTTGTTAACAAACAAAGGTTGTAAGACAGGGCCTACAGTTTATCATCCTTATTGTGAAATGGTTATTTAAAAGTTGATTCACTTACTGTAATGTCCATGTTGATCTGTAATTCAGAAATAAAAGACAGTTGTTATTCATTTTAAGACTGCATGTTGGGAGAGATTTATTTTTAACTTATAATAAACAACTAATGATTGATTGAAGTGTTTTTTTACCTTGTTTATTTCCATCCATTTCTTTTTTCTTTTCAGTCTCTTCTAAAATAATATTTCAAAAAAAGATTTTTAATAATGTTCTTTTAAAGCTTTAACTGTACATATGACGGGACTAACATGAGAAAGTCAGTGGGTATATGCAGCAGATTCTCCCCTGGTGCCCACCCACTAACCAAAAACCCTAAGGACTCTGGGTATCCTTCCCTTTGCGACCAGTGGGTTGTTTCTTAAATGCTCCACAGAGTTGTTAACAAACAAAGGTTGTAAGACAGGGCCTACAGTTTATCATCCTTATTGTGAAATGGTTATTTAAAAGTTGATTCACTTACTGTAATGTCCATGTTGATCTGTAATTCAGAAATAAAAGACAGTTGTTATTCATTTTAAGACTGCATGTTGGGAGAGATTTATTTTTAACTTATAATAAACAACTAATGATTGATTGAAGTGTTTTTTTACCTTGTTTATTTCCATCCATTTCTTTTTTCTTTTCAGTCTCTTCTAAAATAATATTTCAAAAAAAGATTTTTAATAATGTTCTTTTGAAGCTTTAACTGTACATATACATATGCATGTTGGGAGAGATTTATTTTTAACTTATAATAAACAACTAATGATTGATTGAAGTGTTTTTTACCTTGTTGCTTTTCATGTTCTTCTATTTTTTTCTTTTCAGTGTCTTCTAAAATAATATTTAAAAAAAAAAGATTTTTAATAATGTTCTTTTGAAGGTTTTTATTGTACATATGAGGAACTTACGAGAGAAAGGTCAAAGATGATCGTTTTACAGAAAAATGACTTATTTATTATGCATTTTTGTTATAAGCTAGTTATCAGTATTCTTACCAGCAGCGCTCTTGTCTAATTCCAGTTTTGCTACAGAAAAAAAGAAATGAAACAAAGAAATGAAAAAAAACTTAAACTTACTTAACAATTGGGATACTGCTTTAATTTTTATTCAGGAAAATGCGTTCGCGGAGATGATAGCAGTTTGATAGCAGTTTATTGTGAAAATATGCTTAGTTTTTACGCTTTAATAATCAGAAAAAAAATAATCCCATACCTTTCTTCGTGTCACTCTGTTTATCACTAGAGAGAAAACAAATTTTTAGCTCAAGAGAAATGAAAACTTAACCATTAGGAAATTCAAATTAGTTTAAACTTACATTTCACCGACCATTTTACCTTCCTTGGCCGCCATGGCAATATTCAATGCGATTCCCGCCCTTATAACTGGGTACCAGTTTTCCCCGCGACACTAGTCCCAGGCCTTATGTTTTTTCAAGATGGTGGCTAGTGTGATTTTGCTGTGCAGAACTAGACTCGACGTTTAGCGCTTATTTACCAGTATCAGGCTACACCTGCCCAAAGAATATATTCTCATCACTTTGCAGACCTAAATTACAGATCGAATTCCAAGATTGTGCAGAAAATGGCTCAAGGTAAAGCATCGAGTTACTATTATGCACCTATCAATGTTACGCCCGAGGGGGGGGACCCCGGGCATATGTGGGGCATTTGACTTTTCAGAAGATTTTTTGGTCAAAGTCCCCACCGTGGGGCCCCAAAACTGGGTCAAATAAGATCAAATATCCCCACCTTAGGGAGGTAATATCCCTAAAGTTCATAGTAGTTGTTGTGTATATTTTACAAATAATTGATATAAATTGCCAAGCTTTTTTTTTATATTTTAAACTCCTTTGATGCTTTGTGTAATCCGAGGAAAATAATCAACAAATCTAGTATTTCACGTGAAAAAATCAAATATAATTGTCTCAATCTTACAGGAACAACGCGAGCTGTATACCATGTTGAGCTTTACAAATCTAGCATTTCAAGTCATACAATCAGATATTTTCTCAATCTAATACGGAAAAGAATGTACCATGTAGAAAATACGAATCTAGCATTTCAAGTGATACAATCAGATATCATTTTCTCAATCTAATACAAAAACTGAATGGACCTTGTTGAGCTACACGAATCTAGAATGATACAATAAGATATCATTTTCTCAATCTAATACAAAATCTGAATGGACCTTGTTGAGCTACGCGAATCTAGAATGATACAATCAGATATCATTATTTTTCTCAATCTAATACAAAACCTAAATGCACCTTGAGCTACGCTAATCTGGTCAGCACAGACGTGACTAGCTACCAGTCCTCCTCGCAAACAAAAGCAAACGTCCCCACCCTGGGGCCCTGATTCTAAGTCAAACCCCCGAGGGTGGGGAAGGCAAAAGAGGTCAAATGCCCCACATATGCCCGGGGTCCCCCCCCCTCGGGCTTAACATTGATAGGTGCATTATAGTTTAAGAAACGTCGGAAATTATCACGTGGTCTTGTTTATCTTTCATGTTTTCCAGTTTCTTACTAAAACAGAGTACTTTTGGATTAGCATTAATGGGCAGAATTATTCTGCACTAGTTTCATCCAGGTACAAACACGAATCATACGTTTTTCCTGGTCAAGCTTTTGTTGGTTGATGAAGCCTCAGACCTGAACTTTTTAATTCTCATTTTGTACTTTTCAAGCAGAGGGGTTTGTTTAAAAAAATTAACATCAAACAAAATAAATTCTACGAAAGTGTTTGTACATAAGTTTTCTAAGACCTCAGAGTGCTCAGAGTGTAGCCATTGACCTATTCCAAAACTGAGATGTGAGCCGGTTCTCCTGCATTCACCATTATTATCTGATGATTTTCTCTATTTATATTTTCTTTCAGCCAGTGCTGTCTTCAAAGTTACCAGTGAAGACCCTCTGTTCACCGAAAGTATAAATATTTTCATTTTAGTGCAAACAATTCACATCAACAAGAAGGTGTTTAATTAGACAGGGTTTAGCTAAATGAAACTGATTGGTCACACAAAGTTGAACCCTCGGATTTGACATTCAGGTAAACGTTGACTCGTGCTTGCATTTGTGTGAAAACTGTAGTACTTCAAATTCATCTTTGACATGTTCAGCATTTGAATGGAATTTGTCAACATCCAAAATGGTCCTTCCAAAAAGTCCCATTAAATGAAAGAAAGAAATTAAACAGGTTGGAAAAACATTAAAAATGACGTGTTAAGACATAACCGATGTGATGTTTGATGAAAGGTTAAAGGGGAAGTATCATGGGGTTTTTCGTATCTTTTATTAAAAATGATGAAATGAGACCTTCAATCAGCTGCCAAATAATTCTAGAATCACGAGAGGAAAGAAATCAGCTCGATTCTTGAAAGGAATGACTCGTGATCTGTTCTAGCGCATTTTGGAAACAAAAATGCGAGAACTTGAAAAACATTAGCCTAATATTTTTCAAGTTTCAATCCATTCCGACCTACTCCGTCTCTGGTCAGAGGCACTAATCGACAGTTTTATTGCACTGGGGTGACTATTTATAACAAACTTGACAATTTTTTCTTTGTTTCTGCTGACAGACAAACATTTTTAAGTTTTGAAAAGACAGCAAATTTGCGTGATACTTCCCCTTTAAATTCTCCTTGTCCTTTGACAAGTGAGTAGGAGGATATTTCAAAGGAGAATATATCAAGCAATTTATCAGAAGTCATGGAGGGCTTTTGCACTAGGGGTTTCGGGCATGAACATAAACACAGAGACCTGTGTTTGACAATCGCTTTTAATGTGATGTTTCATAAAATAAATAATTCACTAAAGGAATAATTTTGATAGCACTTAACATCATTTTAAAAATTCAGGTACCTTAGAACATGTCTCTATAAGTCAGTAAGTCAGGGACTTGTCAGAAATAAGGAGGGGGGAGGGGGGGTGGAAAACAGGAGAGTGCATTTTCTTTGCTCAAAAAGAAAAGCGTTCTTTTGTCTTGTTTCTCCAATGCAGAGACCACTTGTATGTTCATCACAGGTTTTAATTCAAGTTTGCTTTATTAAAAGTACTGAATGATTTTCCTTTAACCACTGAATATAGAATTCGGACGTTTTATTTATCCAGGGGAGGGTCATGGAATTTTAGGACGAGTTCAAAGGGAGGGTCGTGACATTTTAACCCCCTTCCTTGAAAGGTTCATTTTTATTTTCATCGCTTCACTGAAAATCTTAAAATCCCCCCCCCCCCCTCCTAATTTCTGACAAGTCTCTCAGTTGAAACATATATAGCCTCTTTTACTGCCTGGTGGGTATTGACTTGATAGAAGGTTAAATTCTATTTTTCTTTGACAATTAAATAAAAAGGAGAATCTAGCAATTTATCCAGGCATTTTGTAAACAAATATGGAGCTTGATTGAATAAATAACTGTGCTTCCATGACATGCCTGTTTGTCTGTTTTAATACAGTGGGTGAGAGAGGGAATTTGTTCTGTAATCAATAGCTAAATCTAAATTGTCCACAACAAAATAATTCGTTTAGAGTGTGCTATAGGGGCCGGAGCTCTCCACTGTGATTGCTTAGTCAAACTTTGTACAAACAGAATGAATTGAAAGCGCTATTCTCTCAACCCTCAACCATTAATTTTTTCAACCCTGACAAATCTCACTTGGGGTTTAAAATTACCCGTAGGGCTTAAGGGATTTTGTCGGGTTGTGTCAATGAACTTCATCCGAGGAGAAGCTTTGAATTATTTCCTTGAAGCCTGAATTGAAAGCGGTATTTTCTCAACCCTAAATGCAACCATTACTTTTTTTTCAACCCTGACAAATCTCACTTGGGGTTTATGTGGGGTTGTGTCAAAAATCGTTGTATCAACCCTCAACTCCGAGTCAAGTCATTCACAAAACACAAAACATCAACTTTACACTTTTATTATACTAGCATTATTATTATTTAACTATTTTGTGGATTTTGAAAACGTCTGACTACAAAGGCCTCAAAAACGTTCCCAACCTCGAATTTAAGCTGTCACAACACGCGGTCAACTGAAATGACTAACGGCCCGAAAACAATTCGTGAAATTAAGTAACAAGAACCTTAACGTAACATTAGAACGCTGCTTAAGCCGGATGCATTAATTGACTGGCAATCGAAAGCTCAGTGTTTTTAAACTTTTAACCAGAGAACGTTTTTAAAAAAAGAAATTTTTTTTTTCTAATTATGCCTGGTTACGCATCGATTTTTAAATTTTTTTTAAGTTAACTACAATTTATAGCAACTGAGCTGAGTGTTGTCATCTAGCTTAGGATAGTATACATCGCTATGACTAGGCGAAACACTCAGCCGGCTCAATTCTGAAACTAGATATAACTTGATTTATAGACACGAACATCAGCGGAAAACTATTATCATGATGGCAGTTGTTACCTATTTGAAGCGGGAAGCTGTTGATAAACTTCGGACGGATACCAGACATCGCGAAGGTGGTTAACAGCAAACCCGTTCAACACATTAACAACTTTAAGATCAAAATTCCTCAGTTTTTTTACTAACAGCACTAAGCCTGGCTAAACATGAGCAGTTTTATGGCCACCAGCCATTCGAGCCATAAATTTTTTAAACTTAACTACAATTTATAGCAAGCTGAGTGTTGTCATACAGCTAAGGATAGTATACATTGCTATAACTAGGCGAAACATTCAGCCGGCTCAATTCTGCAACTAAATATAAATTGATTTATAGACACTAACATCAGCGGAAAATATTATGGCAGTTGTTACCTATTTGAAACGGGAAGCTGCTTATAAACTTCGGACGGATACCAGACATCGCGAAGGTGGTTAACAGCAAGCCCGCTAAACACGATAACAACTTCAAGATCCAAATTCCTCAGTTTTTTTTTTTTACTAACAGCACTGAGCCTGGCTAAACGCGAGCAGTTTTATGGCCACCAGCCATTCCAGCCTATTCCTAGCGACTCATCATCATAATCTATCGGAGGCGTGTCATAGTAGTGCCAAAAGAAGCCCGCTCTGACTCTAGAAAACTTTACCGTCCCATTAGGGTAGGTGTATGTTGGTGCAAAAACCCTATAGCGTTGATAGTTGCGCACTTTTCGTTTCACATTTCGGTAACTTTCGTTCTCTTTCAAAACGTCGTAAAAGTTTGGACAGTCGACACCTTCAGCGAAATACTGGGCAGTTTGGAGAAATCCGTTCTGGTAGAGCTCGTACGTAAACACCGGTCCGCGTTTGGAATTGCGAACTTCCTTTATGTCCAGCAAGTATACAAGAAACGCGTTGACAACATTCGGTTTTATGAGCAAATATCCGCACAGTCTTACGAGAGACACGAGGTCGTATTGGAATGTCAGGTAATTTAGTTTCCACTCCAACATGTCACAGAGTATATGCACTGCCTCCGTCTCGAACGTTTCTGGTAGACACAGGTGCCTTTGGTCATGATTTTGTAAGCAAAGTGTGCACTTGCGCTCGGGTTCAGTGTGGCGGAGAAACGCGCAATAAAATTCGCTGGTGTGCGACAGAAGATGGAATGAAATCGAACGAGAAAAGTTTCTGCATGGCAAAGAGAGGACGGCCCTGTTATTACTGTCGAGAAATGTTTGGTACAGTTGAGGCAACAAGTCCATTTCCCTGAGCACTTCAAAAGACATTAGATCCGCCAGCGGTGACATCGGTCTAGCCATATTTGATGGGGTTATCTAATGCAATCAAACAAAAACATTGCCAAATTATTTCTTATGGACCTCACGATGTATATCGATTTTTGGTGTCCTGAGTTCGTATTCGCCATCAGAGTGTAAATAGACAATATCGATTGGATATACTAAAGCACTCACATTCTCCCTAAAACTTTTTCCCGCACTCAGTTTAAATTTACCAGGTGCTTCCTCCGAAAATTCGGCCAAATAGGCAGTTTTTCGGTCTTCTGTAAGCCTAATAACCCTACCTACAAAAACTTCAGGGAATTTTGCCGTCGAATTGGCTGCCACTAAAGCGACAAATTCTCCCGGGGTCGGTAGATATTCTACATTTCCCTCCTCGTCCGAATCACTTAGAACTTCAACGGAGTCGTCACCTACACTTCGAGAAGCCACAGAGGCCAATAGATCAAGCGCCCTGCTTTTCTTCTGGGCTAGCGGCCGTTCGTCGTAATATCTTTTCTGCGTTCTCACAGAATGTTTCATTAACGTGGCGAAAGATTCTCGGAGGGAGTAGTCGCCACTTTGAGGCAAGCTCAAAAAGTGATTCACCACGGCTTTTCTCATGTCAGCGGTAGTCAATTTGACGGAAAAATGTTTCTCGAACAAGGCCGATATGTAATTGGAGAAGGAGGTCAAAGAAAACGGGTCGCCTCTTTGATTGACAAAAAAATAATCGTGATCTTTCCCATTTAGTAAACGAGGTCTCATTTTAGTTTTATACATTTCAAGATAGTAGCAAAGGAATTTCATTGGAGTTAGGTCCGTTTTGTTTGGTCCATACGTTGCTCTCGTCTTATAAGCGTCTTCGATTAACACAACACTGCCGTCTTGATTGAAACAAATAAAATTCTGATCCCTCGATTGCTCCTCGTTTTGATCGTTAAAGATGCGCAGTGTAACGTATTCTTTGACGCGCCCGGGATTTGCCGAACAGTATAGTAAGAGCAAGCATAAATCCATGCAACTCCTAGCCTGACAAACGCCGGTTTTTTCAGTGACCTCCCATTTTAATTCTCGGCAAAGTTCTAGAAATTCAGAGTACACGACTTTTTCTACCTGGGGTTTCTTGGCTAATTCATCCACTCGATCTTTTCGCGATAGACGTTCTAATTGCCTTTGAATTGCTCTAATTTTTTCCGAGTTTTCACTTAAAAGATCAGAAGATTCTTGACTAGCGCGCGATTCAAGGGGTACTTTGTTGGCGCTTATGAAACATGTGATATATCGACTACAGGTAACTGCTTTGACACCACGCGTGTCCATCATGTACTTGACAAATTCTTGCACTAACGGCGGATCTTCGCAGTATTTCAAAGTTGGTTCAAGGCTTTTTACATTTTTCAAGAACCAAAGGAATGAGCCAAGTCTTTCGAGCATTTTGTTCAACGTGCTGCTCTGCAATGGACCCCCTTGTCGGTCGAAATTAAGATCACCCGAATAAAATTTACGAATTTCGGCTAATTCAGAGCGCAAGCGAGGTGACATCTCTGATTCAGGAAGACGTTGATTCGGTTTTTTTTTTAAACCACTGCTAACATCCGCAGTCGCAAGTACTGACTTTGCGCTAGGAGATTCGTCGCATGTAGCTGTTTCAGTCGCCGGACGACAAGGATCACCGAAATGGCAATCTTTCCGGATAGTGGCATCGCTATCGCTTGTATTAATCTGAGATTTTGAAGTAGATTGCTTCGGATGAGTGAAATCAATTTCATCGACGAACAACTCCAGATCGCGAAGGTGTCTGCTATCGCTTTTACTAGGCCCTACCAGAGAACTCAATTTATTTTGCGGATTATCTTTATCACTCACACAACTTTCACTTGTTCGAGCGAGTTCATTGCTATCACCAACGTTACTTCGCAAGAAACTAGAAGGAGTGTCTAAACTAGAAAAGCCTTGCGCTCTCAGTTCCCTACTCGTACTTTGAGCGTAACACGGATTCGCACTATTTTCCTCATTGCCTGGCAGGAAACTAGGTGGAATTTCTAAGCTCGGCGTCTGCTCTGTGAGACTGCTTCGAGGTTTTAGGCTAGAAGACCGAGTGTTTAAACTAGAAAAGCCTTGCGCTCTCAGTTCCCTATCCGTACTTTGAGCGTAACACGGATTCGCACTATTTTCTTCACTGCCTGGCAAGAAACTAGGTGGAATTTGTAAGCTCGGCGTCTGCTCTGTGAGACTGCTTTTTAGGCTAGATGGCCGAGTGTTTAAACTAGAAAAGCCTTGCGCTCTCAGTTCCCTACTCGTACTTTGAGCATAACACGGATTCGCACTATTTTCCTTACTGCCTGGCAAGAAACTAGGTGGAATTTCTAAGCTCGCCGTCTGCTCTGTGAGACTGCTTCGAGGTTTTAGGGTCAGGCTGTCGTCCGCTTGTCCTTGCAAGGAACTAGATTTAATGTTTATCCCCTCGCTATTATGCGCGGCACTGAAACTTCTTTGAACGAAGGCGGATTTGGCTTGAGAACTGCTTTCAAGTGTCAATGGAGTACCCAAAAAAGGCGCTGGGCCTTGTTCCCGGCCAAAATCTAGCAGCAGTCCTCGAAGGCGAAACAAATCTCGTTCGCTAATTAATGTAAAAGGATAAAAATTGGATGGAAGGCGTTCTTGCAAGGACAAACGTTCTTGAACTGTACATTCTATGATGTTAATATCCAGAAAACGCATCGCATTACTGAGATTTCTGTCTTCAATCGTACAGAACAATTTAGACCTCGCTTCTAGAAAACTATAGTAAATTTCCTTACCACGCCTAATTGCAGATAGATTTTCCATAGCTAACGACATCTTTTAAATCGAATTGTAATAAGTGTGAATAAAATTGAATTAAATTGAATTGAAAAGAAATGTCACTTTAGCCAGAATCGATAATTAACAAATAAAAACAGTAGCACATACTAGTAATAACAATAATAAAAGTTATTGGTTTTGGTGTTCTTACAATGCTATGTAGACGTGTTCAGCAAAAATTGATCTTGTTCTGGGACAGTCGTCTGCATGAAATTCAGCTTGTTGCTACACTAGTACGTGGAGCTGCAGTCATCTGCATGGCGGCGATATCAGAACTTCAAGCCCAAAGGTTCTGAAACAGACAGGAATTCGTCCAAATCAGTAAAAAGCTTTTACTTATACGATGAGCCTTTGTTTTCAGGGGCACCCTGTGAAACGTTATTTTAGGCGATCTGGAGTGGCTTTAAAGCTCTATAAGTTCATTTTAGGCAGCGCTATAATATTTTTATCTGTTTGGTCATTCTAGGAGTCTTTTCGAAATTAGTAAGGCATTTTTGTCCATTTCCCGAAAACCTTAGGTATTAATTCCTTTCCGAAAATCTTAGCTGACCTTTTTTTGGTACCCGAATCAACATTTTTATCAATCCAAAAACACTAGGCGTTAAATTTCCCATATCACGAAAGTTCGGGGTGAAAATTCCCTTTAGAAAATTGTAGGGGATTAAGGGCCTTCCGAACAGATAATTTACCGAAACGATACGTTGGGTGCCCCTGTGTTTTTGCGCGACCTCAGTGAGTAGAAATTGCGAGTCACAGAACTGGGATTAAAAAAATCGAAAGAATAATTCTAGTTCTGACTAAGAGTGAG
Source organism: Pavona decussata (assembly GCF_977016875.1). Lineage (NCBI taxonomy): Eukaryota > Metazoa > Cnidaria > Anthozoa > Scleractinia > Agariciidae > Pavona > Pavona decussata. Next base: position 23,208 of record NW_028145932.1, read on the forward strand.
ATGTGCCGTGTTCTCGAATCCTTGCATACAGGCAGCCGAACAAACACTATTCTTAATAGGTACTCACCAATTTCTTTAACAGCCTGGCGTAAAGGTGCCTTTTCCTTGAGTCGAGATGAAACTTTTAGAAATGGATCTACGAACGAAGAGAAAAGCGCTCATAATTTGTTGTCGAGAGTAACCTAATTATAATTCAAAGTTTCGATGAATCTAACGCTTGTCATTATCAAGAATGGAAAAAAACTCACCGATTTCTTGCTAACAGGCGAGCTGCCAGGCTTTGCCTTGCGTCGAGATTGTTCAAACAGTTAACTAGCTTGTACAAATAAATCCCTGCCGAGAGAGAAAAGCCACATTGCATATAAGTATCTTAGCTGGGGAAAACACAGTTTTGATCAGTTTTTCATCAGAAATTTTGCTGTGATTGCGGACTACATGCGGTACTCACCAGTGTATTGCAAAGCTCGGCTTTTGTTTCCATCCGAAGCGCTTGGTACTTTTTACATCCTGCGGCCAAGAAAAAGTCAAAAAACATGCATACATATCAGAAGACAGCTTTTTGAAATGCACCCGCTCAACATCGCTTGAATTTTTCCTGGCCTTATGCTGGTTGCAAGTAAATGAAGAAAAAGACTATCTTACCAAGTTACTTCTAATGGTGATAGGCCAAAGTACAAATTCAAAGCAAGGAAATGAAGCTTTTCATTCAAGTGGCGTCACTTAAAGGAGTTCTCTGATTGGTCCGTGTTGGAAGAAGAGGCACGGTAATGATAGACTAAAACAAGAACAATGTTATCAATAGTGCAAAGTGCAATCTGTGAAGTGTGACTTCCGGCTATTTGCGTATGACTCAAAGAAGGTCCGCTTCCGACAGTGTACTGGGGCAACGCAACCGCCCATTTGCAGCAAAGTACAAGTGAAGGTGTCAGTCAGATAAGGTGTTTTATTGTACGGATTACAAACGTCCTGATACTTAAAACGCGCAATGTTTTCACTCGTACAAAATTAATGAAACCAAAAAGGTTAACAGTGCAATGATTCCTACTGCGGGCAATGACCCCGGATCGCAGCGCAAAAACATCTTGTTTCCTCATTAACTAAGGGTTGACAATTGCGTTGAAGGAGAACACACAAGGGGCAGATTTCAACCCGTGTTTTCGAACGCCGGGTGATAATTAATAAAAGGCCCGAAAATCAATTAAAGGGGCAAATTCCAACCCGTTGTTTAACAGAGAGTGATAAGAATAATGAATTTAATGAATTTAATGGTAAGTATTCCATCCTCTTCTTGACGCCCGCTACTATGTAATAACTATTTACGGGGGATCTTTACAAAAGCTCAACAGAGCTTGCCTATGTTGAGCTTTAATGTGCACTGCATATTAAAAAAAAAATGACAAAATATCAACTAATTACGAAGCCCGCAAAGCAATGATTCATTCCTTTGAATCACACGGTAATACCCTTTTATTTATGTTTCTTTTTATTTATTATTTTATTTATTTTTTATTGCGTCGACGAAGGAGACGCTCCCTAATCGAGTCGTCCCAATACTGTACATCAGGCCCAGCGCGCGCGTTCCTTAGCGCGAGAAATCGAGAAAAGAGGTTGTATATCGGATATGATTGATATAAAAATAAATATAGAAAAGTGTCAAAAATGGTTTTAAAAAAACGCAGACGTTTCGGGTATATTAAACCCTTCTTCCGTGTGGTCATGTCATGCATCTCCGAGGAACTTTTCTTTCACCGTTCATTACAAAAACGTCACAATAGCATATTGACGTCCCGCGTGCGTTTCCTTCCGTTCCTCGTGGTTCCTGTAATCTTAATATGATTTATGCAACCCAGTTAGGTGTGTAAGGGTTTAAGCCGACGCACTATAATCTTTGATTACTACTAGTTTTATTTATGATTTTGGGAAAAAAAAATCACTAAATTTAAATTTGCAATTGAACACTGTTTTAATTAATTTCTAAATCGCAAATTTAAAGGAATATTAAAAGTGATTCTACTGAGACGAGAGGTTGAACCAAAATATAGTAAAACCGATTTTTAGCGCGTCACGACAGCGAAAATTAAAACCTTGGCTCTCGCGAAAATCAGAAAATCCTCACCCTGTACACCCTGGTGGGGTAAGATTTTGTCAAATATGGCGGCTACGCGTCGATCGAATAAGCGAAGTTGAAATCGCAGCCATCCACCAGCGCAGAAAAGCGACAAGTACGGCTAAGATTTTGACATATGTCATTCGTCAAGGTATCAACTTTTAATTTCTGTGGTTTATTTGGAGAAATGTTCAGGTGAGCATGAATTAGAAGCCAAAGTACACCAGAATTTGAAGAGTTATCCGTCTTCAGTTTATACCGCGTTAGGTGTTGTCATGGCTACCATTCTTCGTCGGAGGCCATTTCTTCGGTTCTTTGTTCGGCCCTTCCTTTCTTGCCGATGTTGTGTCGACGGGCTCCGAGGATATCCGATTTAGTGTCGGAAAAGTGGAAATTCCGCACCAGAGAGGTAAAATCTCGCTTTCATGAGGCAGATACGACCTAGGACTGAGCAAAGACGTGCCTTTCCCACCCGTCCCGGAGGCAAGGGGGACAGTTGTGTTCGCGTCTGCTTAGCAAAGACGGAAAAAGCGACGACATCTCTCTCAGCAGGTACTGTTGTTAGCCAAAGTACTGTGTTTTTCGTTAATTTACGCTGCATTATAGCATCAGTGGGAAAATATCTTTCTTTCTGGGCAATTGACGGGGCGAAATGTGTCCCTGGATCGGTCAATCGGTCATATATTTGCCTTTCAGCCATGCGTAATTGTCGGCCATCTTAAAGAGCACTGGAAGAATGTTTTTGTCAAAGGAAGGTATGTAAAGTTTGTTTTTCCTGCTGGCTGTTTGTAACAGTGCGTCCCTCTCGTTTTTTTTATTTTTTTATTTGGTGTACATGTGTGATTTTTTACCGCGAAAGTCCATCGACATTTAAGATAGCTTTTGCACGTGGCCTGCGATTTTTCCCGGGAGTCATTCAGTTGTACACTAACTTTTTTAACAGTTTGTTGAATATTGAGAGAATAGAAATGGGACGATAATTATTTGAACTTGTTTTTACACTGAAATAATAACGAGTAATTGATAAGTTGTTACACACATTTCAACCCTCATGCCTAAACAATAAATAAGTATTTTTAACCTGAAGAAGGCTGAACGGCCGAAACGTCGTTTTCATCAAACTCATCTGGACCAGTCAGAAGTTGGCCTATGCGTTTTCCCCCGTTTGTTTAACTAAAAATTTCCGTTAAGCCTCTATATCCATGGATCCTTCTACTGGGAGCGCATCGTTTGGTATAACCTCTTACTCAAGCTAATATATAAATATATATAGATTTGCAGAGTTGGATTATTATTTTGGTAGAAGACATTTATTGCTACTCAGAGTTTCATGCTTCTTACCAAGCAAATTATCATCGGGCAACTGCCAAGAACCAACAAATCTAGTTGGTGGCATACAGTATGCTTTGGTGCACAGAGTATAATTTTCAAATAGGAATTATTTGTTTGACAGATTGATTTGTGTATTTTCTTATACCATTGACCCAGGATATTACTTATTGATAGAACTTAACCCATTAAGCCACGATATCAATATTCATTTTCTCATAACTATTCTCAAATATTTCTTATGGCACTAGTGAGAAAAGTTTGTTACACATCAACACAAATTGTCTGCGGTGATCATTTCCATTATTCTCGTAACCTGAGTGGTTGATCAACAGTGAATGTTGTAATGAAAACTTAGTTTGAATGTTGCCTACAAGTTTACCTGTGCAAGCTGTAATTCTTGCAATGTCGGCGAAACCAGCCGACACCTTTCGACACGCATTCGCGAACACCTAAACAGGGACAGGACCTCGCATATCTTTCAACACCTTATTTATTTATTTATTTATTTATTTATTTATAATCACCACGACATGCAAACAGAAAGTTACAGTGAATAATAGACTAGGATCGTACATAAGTTTGGAGTAAATAATAGTAGTAAAAGAAGAAGTAAGAAGTGGCGAGGAGACCTCAAGAAACCCCGGGCTTATACTGAGAGGTCTCCTCGGAGATATGTTAGGACTAGTAAAGACATTGTATTTAGATTTTTTAAACATACCGTGGTAAGACTATAAAGACAATTAACAGAGTCGGACGTTTCATGCAATTAACTGGCAATCCGAGGCTTGCCGCACATCCCGCTCTGCTGAATGTTTTAAACCATGCGACCACAAAAGTCCAGGTCAAGATAAAAGAAGCGTTACACATCTCCTGGGAGATGGAGAAAACAACAACAATGAATTAACCATTTTCTGTTCTGTTTTCAGACTGGAACAACGTTCTCTTTTCACAACATGATGAGAAATCCAGAGATGGAAATATTGGTAAGTGTAACAAATTTTCATTAATTCATTTCAAATTTTCACACCAGGAAACTCTCAAGGTCCAGACATAGTGAGGATTGATAGATTGAGAGCTTTTTCGTGATTCTATGGGTGGTGGGGCATGGCAGTTTTTAGTCGGTGGAGTGATTTGTCAACTGAAACCTGGTGGCACACTAATAACTGACTTGGCTGACTGATTTATGCAGTGCGGCGGCTAATGAAGTAACATGATGCTCTGTATATAACCGTAGTACTGAGTCCAGTCTAGTTATATTACTAGCAGCCAGTCAACAGATGGCTTGAACTAATGGTTCTCTCAGTTTTAAGTATTATGCCAATCATTTGCATTACTCCTTTGGGTGATTGGTTGGCTTCATTGTTATAAGTAATGGTAATAGGGTTGAGTGGAGTACAATTCAGGGAGTAATTGGGCTAGTAATTTCAAATCAGCCGAGCACGTAGTGTGAGGCCGATTTGAAATTACGAGCCTGATTACCCCTGAATTGTATGGCACGAAGTCCTATAACCAATTAATTGTGCCAATAACAAAATGCGAGAATCTCTGTCTTGGAATATTTAGTATTAGTATAATTACTCGGGTGATTATAGAGATTCTGTTGATCTTATTGGTCAAGGAATGCGTCATATCCCACTATAATCACCTTGTGCGAGGTGATTATAGCGGGAGCATTAACTTTCAACATGCCCGCTTAGCTATTTGTTGACATTTCTGAAAAAGAAGTAAATGGGATGAAAGATAATGCAATTCCAAAAGGCACTAAAGATGCAGCTAAGTCCTAGGTGATACTTTTCGAAGGCAAGAGATGAAAATTTTGCTTATTGTAATAAAAAAAACCCTTGTAAATGGCATGTTGTCGATCTCGATGACTTAAAATGAAGACAACAAATTAAGTTGAATTCGAGCAAGATTTTCTTTATTAACAGAATGATTTCACAAACAAAACGAGTTTAAAACAGAATTTGAAAGCATGGAAGTAAACAAGATGAATAAATGTCTCTGTAAGTTTTATTTTTCAGTGACAAGAAAAGAAAACAGTTTTTATAATCTGAAAACTGTTTGTTGTCGGTTCGAGCGGCTCTCGACCACCGCCTCACAACAAAATATTTTCATCTGCGACAACTGTGTACTTGTTTAGTGAAGCCAAATGACTTAATTCCTACCTGAAGCAGCTTATCTCCGAGGGCAATTTATAAACGCCCGTTAACTGGCGAAGCCATCATGTCAACAAGAAATTGTGCAATAAAATGCTATCGCTAACACTTGTGATCCCGGCTCGGGTTTTACACCAAACAGCCTGGTTCATCTCCGTCTGTTTTGGTAAACGGGTCGGAGAAACCCAACATTCATTCACAGAAGTCAGTGCTTCGTCTTAATGAAGCCGCAGTTAAAGAATACTGACATTGTGCTTGAGGCCGTGCGCAGTTTATCCATTGCGCATGTGATTTCGATTGAGCATGTGATCGGCAGACTGCGCATCTCTGTTCATTGACGCGTGACAATTTGAAACAAACAAACAAAATCGACATTTTTCGGACGGTACTTGTTTTTCTCTGACAATCGCCTCAGGTTCATTAAATATTGGTGAATGTTCCCCTCGACGAATATTCACCAATATTTACTTCGTCTTCGGCGAATAATTATTGTTAAATAAAAGTCACTGGACCAGTTAGTTTCCTCCATTTTTCTTTTCCAGTTGAAGCTGGACAGCTTACCTGGTCACAATTTTTTCATTGATTTTGATTGGTTATCATGTGCCATGTAGTGAACTTTCATTGGCTAGTGGCATTTGCTACTTGATTTTCATTTGGTTCTTTAACTGTCCGATTTGACCAGTCCGATTATAAGCCTCTAGTAATCGGACAGGTCAAATCGGACAGTTTTGGAGTTACATAGCAAAATAAAGCTATAAATATGGGCTGTTAAGAACCAATCATATTCAAGCATTTTGTTATTGACACAATTAAACTCAGAAGTGATGCCCTAGAGACTGTGGGTGAAACATGCACCCACTGTAATCCTAAATCAAGGCCAATTTTTGTGGTTTAATTCAGCATCTAAAATTATTGTTATTAAAGATACATAACAGCTATAAATAGCCCATGAGAGTACTGAGTCGCTTCCCTGATGGCACATCAGAAAAAAATGTTAGCAAGTGATGAGATAGATACAATAATAGCCCACATATAAGAACCTAAAATTTTCAATTTGGCCTAAGTAGGTTCTAATATATAAATGGTACTTAAAGCAAATTTAGCCTACCATGGTTCTTAAAATAGGTTCTTATATTTTCATATGAATTTTTCTTCTGAATACACCATATATATTGTACGTAAAAGTTTGTACAGTTAAACCTTCAAAACAACATTATTAAAAATCTTTTTTAGAAATATTATTTTAGAAGACACTGAAAAGAAAAAAGAAGGAGATGAAAAGCAACAAGGTAAAAAACACTTCAATCAATCATTAGTTGTTTATTATAAGTTAAAAGTGAAGACACGCCTTTGGAAAACCAATGCGCAGCCGCTTTGCTGGTCCAAAAACTCACAATGACTTTGCGTTCATTGCAAGGAACATGTCTTTTGTTAGAAATAGGAGCGTTAATTCCCTTTACGAGCCGAGGCAGTTGGTGGGTAGATTAATTCCAAGGAAAATGTATTTTCAAGTCAAGTTAATTCAAGGCAAGCCTTTGGGAAACCAATGCGCGGCCGGTTTGCTTGTCAAACTGCCTTCAAAAGCGGTGACAATGAATTCTCTACTTAACTAAAAGCGGTGACTAGACTAACGCCTTTGGAAAAGCAATGCGCACCGGCTTTTTGCTGGTCAAAAACTCACCATGACTTTATTTTCTTAGAAATAGGAGCGTTAATTCCCTTTACGAGCCGAGGCAGTTGGTGGGTAGATTAATTCCAAGGAAAATGTATTTTCAAGTCAAGTTAATTCAAGGCAAGCCTTTGGGAAACCAATGCGCGGCCGGTTTGCTTGTCAAACTGCCTTCAAAAGCGGTGACAATGAATTCTCTACTTAACTAAAAGCGGTGACTAGACTAACGCCTTTGGAAAAGCAATGCGCACCGGCTTTTTGCTGGTCAAAAACTCACCATGACTTTATTTTCTTAGAAATAGGAGCGTTAATTCCCTTTACGAGCCGAGGCAGTTGGTGGGTAGATTAATTCCAAGGAAAATGTATTTTCAAGTCAAGTTAATTCAAGGCAAGCCTTTGGGAAACCAATGCGCGGCCGGTTTGCTTGTCAAACTGCCTTCAAAAGCGGTGACAATGAATTCTCTACTTAACTAAAAGCGGTGACTAGACTAACGCCTTTGGAAAAGCAATGCGCACCGGCTTTTTGCTGGTCAAAAACTCACCATGACTTTATTTTCTTAGAAATAGGAGCGTTAATTCCCTTTACGAGCCGAGGCAGTTGGTGGGTAGATTAATTCCAAGGAAAATGTATTTTCAAGTCAAGTTAATTCAAGGCAAGCCTTTGGGAAACCAATGCGCGGCCGGTTTGCTTGTCAAACTGCCTTCAAAAGCGGTGACAATGAATTCTCTACTTAACTAAAAGCGGTGACTAGACTAACGCCTTTGGAAAAGCAATGCGCACCGGCTTTTTGCTGGTCAAAAACTCACCATGACTTTATTTTCTTAGAAATAGGAGCGTTAATTCCCTTTACGAGCCGAGGCAGTTGGTGGGTAGATTAATTCCAAGGAAAATGTATTTTCAAGTCAAGTTAATTCAAGGCAAGCCTTTGGGAAACCAATGCGCGGCCGGTTTGCTTGTCAAACTGCCTTCAAAAGCGGTGACAATGAATTCTCTACTTAACTAAAAGCGGTGACTAGACTAACGCCTTTGGAAAAGCAATGCGCACCGGCTTTTTGCTGGTCAAAAACTCACCATGACTTTATTTTCTTAGAAATAGGAGCGTTAATTCCCTTTACGAGCCGAGGCAGTTGGTGGGTAGATTAATTCCAAGGAAAATGTATTTTCAAGTCAAGTTAATTCAAGGCAAGCCTTTGGGAAACCAATGCGCGGCCGGTTTGCTTGTCAAACTGCCTTCAAAAGCGGTGACAATGAATTCTCTACTTAACTAAAAGCGGTGACTAGACTAACGCCTTTGGAAAAGCAATGCGCACCGGCTTTTTGCTGGTCAAAAACTCACCATGACTTTATTTTCTTAGAAATAGGAGCGTTAATTCCCTTTACGAGCCGAGGCAGTTGGTGGGTAGATTAATTCCAAGGAAAATGTATTTTCAAGTCAAGTTAATTCAAGGCAAGCCTTTGGGAAACCAATGCGCGGCCGGTTTGCTTGTCAAACTGCCTTCAAAAGCGGTGACAATGAATTCTCTACTTAACTAAAAGCGGTGACTAGACTAACGCCTTTGGAAAAGCAATGCGCACCGGCTTTTTGCTGGTCAAAAACTCACCATGACTTTATTTTCTTAGAAATAGGAGCGTTAATTCCCTTTACGAGCCGAGGCAGTTGGTGGGTAGATTAATTCCAAGGAAAATGTATTTTCAAGTCAAGTTAATTCAAGGCAAGCCTTTGGGAAACCAATGCGCGGCCGGTTTGCTTGTCAAACTGCCTTCAAAAGCGGTGACAATGAATTCTCTACTTAACTAAAAGCGGTGACTAGACTAACGCCTTTGGAAAAGCAATGCGCACCGGCTTTTTGCTGGTCAAAAACTCACCATGACTTTATTTTCTTAGAAATAGGAGCGTTAATTCCCTTTACGAGCCGAGGCAGTTGGTGGGTAGATTAATTCCAAGGAAAATGTATTTTCAAGTCAAGTTAATTCAAGGCAAGCCTTTGGGAAACCAATGCGCGGCCGGTTTGCTTGTCAAACTGCCTTCAAAAGCGGTGACAATGAATTCTCTACTTAACTAAAAGCGGTGACTAGACTAACGCCTTTGGAAAAGCAATGCGCACCGGCTTTTTGCTGGTCAAAAACTCACCATGACTTTATTTTCTTAGAAATAGGAGCGTTAATTCCCTTTACGAGCCGAGGCAGTTGGTGGGTAGATTAATTCCAAGGAAAATGTATTTTCAAGTCAAGTTAATTCAAGGCAAGCCTTTGGGAAACCAATGCGCGGCCGGTTTGCTTGTCAAACTGCCTTCAAAAGCGGTGACAATGAATTCTCTACTTAACTAAAAGCGGTGACTAGACTAACGCCTTTGGAAAAGCAATGCGCACCGGCTTTTTGCTGGTCAAAAACTCACCATGACTTTATTTTCTTAGAAATAGGAGCGTTAATTCCCTTTACGAGCCGAGGCAGTTGGTGGGTAGATTAATTCCAAGGAAAATGTATTTTCAAGTCAAGTTAATTCAAGGCAAGCCTTTGGGAAACCAATGCGCGGCCGGTTTGCTTGTCAAACTGCCTTCAAAAGCGGTGACAATGAATTCTCTACTTAACTAAAAGCGGTGACTAGACTAACGCCTTTGGAAAAGCAATGCGCACCGGCTTTTTGCTGGTCAAAAACTCACCATGACTTTATTTTCTTAGAAATAGGAGCGTTAATTCCCTTTACGAGCCGAGGCAGTTGGTGGGTAGATTAATTCCAAGGAAAATGTATTTTCAAGTCAAGTTAATTCAAGGCAAGCCTTTGGGAAACCAATGCGCGGCCGGTTTGCTTGTCAAACTGCCTTCAAAAGCGGTGACAATGAATTCTCTACTTAACTAAAAGCGGTGACTAGACTAACGCCTTTGGAAAAGCAATGCGCACCGGCTTTTTGCTGGTCAAAAACTCACCATGACTTTATTTTCTTAGAAATAGGAGCGTTAATTCCCTTTACGAGCCGAGGCAGTTGGTGGGTAGATTAATTCCAAGGAAAATGTATTTTCAAGTCAAGTTAATTCAAGGCAAGCCTTTGGGAAACCAATGCGCGGCCGGTTTGCTTGTCAAACTGCCTTCAAAAGCGGTGACAATGAATTCTCTACTTAACTAAAAGCGGTGACTAGACTAACGCCTTTGGAAAAGCAATGCGCACCGGCTTTTTGCTGGTCAAAAACTCACCATGACTTTATTTTCTTAGAAATAGGAGCGTTAATTCCCTTTACGAGCCGAGGCAGTTGGTGGGTAGATTAATTCCAAGGAAAATGTATTTTCAAGTCAAGTTAATTCAAGGCAAGCCTTTGGGAAACCAATGCGCGGCCGGTTTGCTTGTCAAACTGCCTTCAAAAGCGGTGACAATGAATTCTCTACTTAACTAAAAGCGGTGACTAGACTAACGCCTTTGGAAAAGCAATGCGCACCGGCTTTTTGCTGGTCAAAAACTCACCATGACTTTATTTTCTTAGAAATAGGAGCGTTAATTCCCTTTACGAGCCGAGGCAGTTGGTGGGTAGATTAATTCCAAGGAAAATGTATTTTCAAGTCAAGTTAATTCAAGGCAAGCCTTTGGGAAACCAATGCGCGGCCGGTTTGCTTGTCAAACTGCCTTCAAAAGCGGTGACAATGAATTCTCTACTTAACTAAAAGCGGTGACTAGACTAACGCCTTTGGAAAAGCAATGCGCACCGGCTTTTTGCTGGTCAAAAACTCACCATGACTTTATTTTCTTAGAAATAGGAGCGTTAATTCCCTTTACGAGCCGAGGCAGTTGGTGGGTAGATTAATTCCAAGGAAAATGTATTTTCAAGTCAAGTTAATTCAAGGCAAGCCTTTGGGAAACCAATGCGCGGCCGGTTTGCTTGTCAAACTGCCTTCAAAAGCGGTGACAATGAATTCTCTACTTAACTAAAAGCGGTGACTAGACTAACGCCTTTGGAAAAGCAATGCGCACCGGCTTTTTGCTGGTCAAAAACTCACCATGACTTTATTTTCTTAGAAATAGGAGCGTTAATTCCCTTTACGAGCCGAGGCAGTTGGTGGGTAGATTAATTCCAAGGAAAATGTATTTTCAAGTCAAGTTAATTCAAGGCAAGCCTTTGGGAAACCAATGCGCGGCCGGTTTGCTTGTCAAACTGCCTTCAAAAGCGGTGACAATGAATTCTCTACTTAACTAAAAGCGGTGACTAGACTAACGCCTTTGGAAAAGCAATGCGCACCGGCTTTTTGCTGGTCGAAAACTCACCATGACTTTATTTTCTTAGAAATAGGAGCGTTAATTCCCTTTACGAGCCGAGGCAGTTGGTGGGTAGATTAATTCCAAGGAAAATGTATTTTCAAGTCAAGTTAATTCAAGGCAAGCCTTTGGGAAACCAATGCGCGGCCGGTTTGCTTGTCAAACTGCCTTCAAAAGCGGTGACAATGAATTCTCTACTTAACTAAAAGCGGTGACTAGACTAACGCCTTTGGAAAAGCAATGCGCACCGGCTTTTTGCTGGTCAAAAACTCACCATGACTTTATTTTCTTAGAAATAGGAGCGTTAATTCCCTTTACGAGCCGAGGCAGTTGGTGGGTAGATTAATTCCAAGGAAAATGTATTTTCAAGTCAAGTTAATTCAAGGCAAGCCTTTGGGAAACCAATGCGCGGCCGGTTTGCTTGTCAAACTGCCTTCAAAAGCGGTGACAATGAATTCTCTACTTAACTAAAAGCGGTGACTAGACTAACGCCTTTGGAAAAGCAATGCGCACCGGCTTTTTGCTGGTCAAAAACTCACCATGACTTTATTTTCTTAGAAATAGGAGCGTTAATTCCCTTTACGAGCCGAGGCAGTTGGTGGGTAGATTAATTCCAAGGAAAATGTATTTTCAAGTCAAGTTAATTCAAGGCAAGCCTTTGGGAAACCAATGCGCGGCCGGTTTGCTTGTCAAACTGCCTTCAAAAGCGGTGACAATGAATTCTCTACTTAACTAAAAGCGGTGACTAGACTAACGCCTTTGGAAAAGCAATGCGCACCGGCTTTTTGCTGGTCAAAAACTCACCATGACTTTATTTTCTTAGAAATAGGAGCGTTAATTCCCTTTACGAGCCGAGGCAGTTGGTGGGTAGATTAATTCCAAGGAAAATGTATTTTCAAGTCAAGTTAATTCAAGGCAAGCCTTTGGGAAACCAATGCGCGGCCGGTTTGCTTGTCAAACTGCCTTCAAAAGCGGTGACAATGAATTCTCTACTTAACTAAAAGCGGTGACTAGACTAACGCCTTTGGAAAAGCAATGCGCACCGGCTTTTTGCTGGTCAAAAACTCACCATGACTTTATTTTCTTAGAAATAGGAGCGTTAATTCCCTTTACGAGCCGAGGCAGTTGGTGGGTAGATTAATTCCAAGGAAAATGTATTTTCAAGTCAAGTTAATTCAAGGCAAGCCTTTGGGAAACCAATGCGCGGCCGGTTTGCTTGTCAAACTGCCTTCAAAAGCGGTGACAATGAATTCTCTACTTAACTAAAAGCGGTGACTAGACTAACGCCTTTGGAAAAGCAATGCGCACCGGCTTTTTGCTGGTCAAAAACTCACCATGACTTTATTTTCTTAGAAATAGGAGCGTTAATTCCCTTTACGAGCCGAGGCAGTTGGTGGGTAGATTAATTCCAAGGAAAATGTATTTTCAAGTCAAGTTAATTCAAGGCAAGCCTTTGGGAAACCAATGCGCGGCCGGTTTGCTTGTCAAACTGCCTTCAAAAGCGGTGACAATGAATTCTCTACTTAACTAAAAGCGGTGACTAGACTAACGCCTTTGGAAAAGCAATGCGCACCGGCTTTTTGCTGGTCAAAAACTCACCATGACTTTATTTTCTTAGAAATAGGAGCGTTAATTCCCTTTACGAGCCGAGGCAGTTGGTGGGTAGATTAATTCCAAGGAAAATGTATTTTCAAGTCAAGTTAATTCAAGGCAAGCCTTTGGGAAACCAATGCGCGGCCGGTTTGCTTGTCAAACTGCCTTCAAAAGCGGTGACAATGAATTCTCTACTTAACTAAAAGCGGTGACTAGACTAACGCCTTTGGAAAAGCAATGCGCACCGGCTTTTTGCTGGTCAAAAACTCACCATGACTTTATTTTCTTAGAAATAGGAGCGTTAATTCCCTTTACGAGCCGAGGCAGTTGGTGGGTAGATTAATTCCAAGGAAAATGTATTTTCAAGTCAAGTTAATTCAAGGCAAGCCTTTGGGAAACCAATGCGCGGCCGGTTTGCTTGTCAAACTGCCTTCAAAAGCGGTGACAATGAATTCTCTACTTAACTAAAAGCGGTGACTAGACTAACGCCTTTGGAAAAGCAATGCGCACCGGCTTTTTGCTGGTCAAAAACTCACCATGACTTTATTTTCTTAGAAATAGGAGCGTTAATTCCCTTTACGAGCCGAGGCAGTTGGTGGGTAGATTAATTCCAAGGAAAATGTATTTTCAAGTCAAGTTAATTCAAGGCAAGCCTTTGGGAAACCAATGCGCGGCCGGTTTGCTTGTCAAACTGCCTTCAAAAGCGGTGACAATGAATTCTCTACTTAACTAAAAGCGGTGACTAGACTAACGCCTTTGGAAAAGCAATGCGCACCGGCTTTTTGCTGGTCAAAAACTCACCATGACTTTATTTTCTTAGAAATAGGAGCGTTAATTCCCTTTACGAGCCGAGGCAGTTGGTGGGTAGATTAATTCCAAGGAAAATGTATTTTCAAGTCAAGTTAATTCAAGGCAAGCCTTTGGGAAACCAATGCGCGGCCGGTTTGCTTGTCAAACTGCCTTCAAAAGCGGTGACAATGAATTCTCTACTTAACTAAAAGCGGTGACTAGACTAACGCCTTTGGAAAAGCAATGCGCACCGGCTTTTTGCTGGTCAAAAACTCACCATGACTTTATTTTCTTAGAAATAGGAGCGTTAATTCCCTTTACGAGCCGAGGCAGTTGGTGGGTAGATTAATTCCAAGGAAAATGTATTTTCAAGTCAAGTTAATTCAAGGCAAGCCTTTGGGAAACCAATGCGCGGCCGGTTTGCTTGTCAAACTGCCTTCAAAAGCGGTTGCAATGAATTCTCTACTTAACTAAAAGCGGTAATCCCTGTTCAGAGCAGGTTAGGCGCTTTTCTTAGGCCTTACCGAAAACTTGATGTTTGCAAAGGCCTTACCGAAAGCTTTATGTCATCAGCAAGCGAATCCAGTGTAGAAAATTTTTAAAAACTTATTTAATGAGAAATTATTTCTCTCTCAACTCTCACCACTGATTTACTGCGAGATAATGTACCTTTATCAAGATAAATTTTTTTTTCACTGTGTAGGGACTAAGAGAAGAAACAAGCAAGTCGGAACAAACGCCGCGCAAAAATCCAAACGTGAGTAACTTAATTATTGTCATATAGTGTGTTCAAGGCGGCCATATTGGAGGAGCAAAACAATAGAATGATTGTCCTTTACGAGATAAATTTTATTTTTATGCAAATACTTTTATTGTTTAGCTCCTCCAACATGGCCGACATGAAAATACTCTATATCTATGTCGTGTTTAACGCGGGGGACTTTCGATCGGACGGTTGGAAGATCGGAGGGTCGGTGGTATGTTTTGACGTTGTGAAACCGAGAGAAATTTAAGTTTAAATGTTTCAAAAACTATCAATTCCACAAAAAGGGTTGTTCCCCTAACCCCGCACTAAAACCCCTTGAACTTTAGCCGAGGAGAAGCCTTCAATGATTTCCTCGACGCCTGAATTGAAAGCGCTATTCTCTCAACCCTCAACCATAAATTTTTTCAACCCTGGCAAATCTCACTTGGGGTTTAAAATTACCCTTAGGGATTAAGGGATTTTGTGGGGTTGTGTCAACCCTCCACTAAAACCCCTTGAAATTCATCCGAGGAGAAGCCTTGAATTATTTCCTTGAAGCCTGAGTTGAAAGCGGTATTCTCTCAACCCTAAATGCAACCATTTTTTTTTTTTTCAACCCTGACAAATCTCACTTGGGGTTTAAAATTACCCCTAGGGGTTAAGGAATTTTGTGGGGTTGTGTCAAAACCCCGCACTAAAACCCCTTGAACTTTAGCCGAGGAGAAGCCTTCAATGATTTCCTTGACGCCTGAATTGAAAGCGCTATTCTCTCAACCCCCAACCATAAATTTTTTCAACCCTGGCAAATCTCACTTGGGGTTTAAAATTACCCTTAGGGATTAAGGGATTTTGTGGGGTTGTGTCAACCCTCCACTAAAACCCCTTGAAATTCATCCGAGGAGAAGCCTTGAACTATTTCCTTTAAGCCTGAGTTGAAAGCGGTATTCTCTCAACCCTAAATGCAACCATTATATTTTTTTCAACCCTGACAAATCTCACTTGGGGTTTAAAATTACCCTTAATTCCGTTGCAAAGCAGCTCTAGTCGTATATCCAAGCCTCGTATGGCCGCCTACCTATATGTATGCGTTTACTACCGCGGACACAGCTTTCCCTCATCCTTTTTCTGGGCTTGGGACCAGCAGGATAAATTTATTATCCTGGCGGATTTAAAAGCTGCAGTGGTTTCACCACTAGCTGTCAAATCTTTAGAAGACTTTCAGACAGCCTTGCCAACAAAACAGCTGGTCTTTTACCTGCCAAGATTTTTCACAAATCCTTTCAGGCAGGACGTTTTTCTTATTCCCACACTTGCCAAGTTTTTTTGCAAAACCTTTCAGGCTGTTTTTTTTGTGGGAAATACAACGCCTTTTGTGCGTTGTTTTCTGTACTTTTCAACAGGATACCTGCGAAGTCTTTAAACAAAAAACGTTCTGGAAGGATTTTTGTCTTAGAAATACAAAGCCTTCATTTGCGTCGTTCCTGTGATTTAAAACAGGAAAGGCCGTTTCTGGGAATTTTTTGTTGAAGTCTGTTAGAACGGTAACTAAGACATTTGTTTTCTTTATCTGCAGGGCAACAACGTCATTTGTTGCACATACTACGCGTCAACTTACTTAGATGGACAGTGCGCGCATTACCTCATTTGCACCATGCAATGTTGCTGGGCAAGTTTGCAGAGCTCTTCTGATGGTGTTCAACTGGTCATCAGAGAAAAGTGATTTCCAGTACCTTCCATCTTCCGTGTAGCGAACAAAAAGTTCTTCATTTGCCTGGATATATCGCTTTGATTTGACCCAAAGGCAACCCTTTCGCTTGGCAAACTCGCAGTTACAACGTTCAGCTACCAGCCTAGAGAACTTGGATCCTGCTAAGAAAAAAGGAAACGATCCGTCATTGCAAATTCTCCCTAACCCAGTTTCGTACTCATTTTCTGCGCCGTCAACGTCCACGGAGAATCCCTCTCTCTGAAAAGTCATAAGGTAATCTCCATATCTATTCGGATCGTGCCGGCGTAGACTGGCTGTTGGTGCGTAGGCACAAACAAACGTGTTGGCAGGTATTGGGCGAACAGTAAAGAGGCCAGCACCTGTATTGGCACCACCGATACCAACACAAGTACTTTCACGAACCTGCAAGTGCCCCTCTGCTGTAGAAACAGGGGAATAATGGTGTCGCTCGCAGTTGCTAAAATGGAAAAATGAATGAAGAGTGAGTCAATAAATTAAAGTAGAAACTGAAACTTTATTATTAAATAAGACAATTTTCCCGTTCACCTTTTCTTTTTCTGGGAGCTTGACGAGAGCTGCTGTCCAAATGCAAACAAATAAAATGCTTTTGTAAGATGTTTTGGCGCTTATCTATTTGGATGAAGCGGACTAAAATTGGAAAACTTACTAGTCTTTTTCACGGTAAATGCAAAGGCATCGCAATTATAATAGTAATTGCAAATTGTGGGGAGTGATAGTACAAGTACAACTACTATTTGTATTCATAGAGGCTGCTTTCTCTCTCACAATTGACAATTGAATAGAGATACTATTATAGAAATACTCTAAACTTAAACATAAAAAAAGTAAGTTAGTGATCAGATTAGAGAATTCTGTTTTATATAAGTGAATGAACGCCTTGTTTTTATTTACAGGGAGATAACAAGAGGCTGTTCTTTTTGTTACCTGGAGTCAGCGTCAATGTACATCCCATAGACAGGACTCTCAGACTGGAGCGGTGCACGAAGGTGTTTCTGTACCATGTGTCTACTGAAACCATAGACTTGTTTTTTAAGTAACCTCTCGTGCCAGGGTAACAAACCAATCAGTCGGCCTTCGTGTTGTATCCATTCAGGATATCCTTCTTGTCGCAACTGGCCAGTATTGACAGAATGGAACTGTGACAAGTCTACGTCATCAGTTGTATCCACGTAAACACCAATCACATGGTTCCGTGTTAAACCACAGTTCAGAGGCCCGATGTGCTGCTCTCTCGCTATCCTCTGAAGTGCTAGCATGCGATTATCATAGCAGAACCTTGTGAAGACATGGCAATTTCCAGTAAGAACCAGTAACGCATTCATACTGAGATAAAATGGTCGTACCTCTGTTGCAAGCCTCGGATCAAAAGGGGACATTAGAACCAACTTCTCCTCATCGAGGCTGTCACAGGCGCGGACAATGGCATCTAGAATTCTGAGCTCCCTCTCTGAAGGACATGTTGAGAACATAAACCAGAATTCTTTCAAGGGTCTTCCGTAATGGTCTGTAGGCTCGTTTCTTCCACGTCTGGGAAGCTGGTAACAAAACTGTGCGCTACCCTTACGGACAAATGCATCAAGGAAAAGGTGCACTCCCAGCAAGGACCAGTGACCTTTGAATTGGTGGAGAACATTGCCTGTGTCGTCATTCCTGACATAGTGAACGGCACAGAGTTCAGGCGCGTCCACTCGATTTAATCTCGTGTACACTGCGTTTTCCAAGGGTGCATCACTGGCTGGGTTTACTGCAAGAATTATGCCATCACCGTCGTTTACCACAACTGAGTCGAGGTTTATTGGCGGCGAAACATCCAAACGACCTCTCTCTGGAACAGTGGCTTGATAAGCACTCTGATCTAAGTATGTCTGGTGAAGCTCATTTCCAACTCTACAGTCTCTGTGTAGTATGTCTGGAACAGCCTCGAGCGCATTTTTCACTTCCTTCTTGGTTAAGTGACTGATCGGCTCATTACTGTACTCCAAGATCGGGAAATGTTGAACATTCTTATGGAGCTTCATAGCATCGATCATCGCGGAGGCCGAGCTTCCTATGTCGATCTTCTCGTCTAGAACCTCAACTATTTTAGGCCGCCTTGCTCTTTGAGAAGCTGTATCTTGCGATTCTGGTAAATCTTCCTGTTCATCCGGCAAGGCCTTCACGGCTGCGCAAATCAGCTTACCAACTTCAGACGTTTGCTGAATGCTGAGTTGAAACTTCTGCTGTATAGCCAGGCGTAATTTATCTACAACCTAAAAAAAAAAAATGTACAGCTTACGCAACCGAGACTAGAGGTGTGTCTAAACCATCATCGTCATCATTATCATCATCATGTTTCTTATTTAAACACGATATGAACTTAGAATGAATCACCTATGATTTAGTGGTTATCATAATTTAAAATAGTTAATGGCACATAACGTCGTATTACAGCGGTCACCAATGACACGCAACCTATCGCCTTTAAAAGACTCCGATAAAGTTGCGTTTTGGTGGACGTCAATCATAGAAAAGTCGTTGAAATTATTTTGAATTCTGAGACCATTTCAAGGCAACAGAACCAAGAAATTGACAGTTTTATTCACTGACGGACGGTAAACTTTATGAAAGTTGATTTCCAAGCCATATTATCTAAAAAAAATGGGCATGGTTTAGACGAAGCCGTATTTTTTTTATAAAACATTGGAAATCGCTACACCTGATAATAAACCAGCGATGCGTACAAGTGAGTAAATTATCACGTGCAGTGAAAATTGAAATTTTTAATTCAAAAAAACCTTTTATTTGCGCTTGATCTGGCTCAAGAATCAATTTAAATAAATTTTACGTTCTCTTAGCGAGGTAAAATTCTTAGTTTCTTGCCGGGTTACCTTGGAATCTTGTCAGAATTCAAAATAATTTCAACGGCTTTTGTTTGATTGACGTACACCAAAACGCAACTTTATCCGACTCTTTTGAATGCCGTAGGTCGCGTGTTATTGGTAACCGCTGTAATGTCTGGGAAGCGACTGAACAGACTGTTGTGTCTATTATAAAATTGGAGGGATGTAGCTGTGCCAGAAATCGTCCAGTCGTGTTTTGAACTTTCCATACATTTGTCTGTAAAGCGAACCAGCTGTGAACTGCTACTAAAAATAGTTCGCGGGAAAAAAAATACAGGGAAATGTATGAAAAGTTCAAAACACAACTGGACGCTTTTTGGCACAGCTACATCCCTCCAATTTTTTTCTTAAAGTCCTTTTCCTAATGCCAAAAGTTTCCAATTCATGAATTTTTCAGAAGCGATGTTTTATGAAAATTATTTGACATCGGATTTCCATACAAACACTGTTATTTCAAGCCTGTTTGCCTACTCGTCAAAATGGCGTCGAAAACCGTGATAAGGCCTATTATGTTCCCTTATGTAATCTCAATTTTTGTACCTCAACGAACCTTACCTCAGGTTCGTCAATCTCCTCATTTTCAATCGCCTCAGTAACAAATCTCGCGAGCTCGAGCGCTTCATCGTCTGAGAACCGAATTATTCCATGGGGGGATAGTGCAGCATTGAAACTACAACCGTACAGATATGAAAGCATAGCCTCTCCTTTCTGCGTTGGATTTCTACCAGAACGAAGCTGTGTTAGAAGGTATTGTAAGTTTCTGTTACTAGTAGCAGGAACTGTGTTCTGATCGCTGACTTGTTCCCCCTGACCAGTGCCCGAGATAGGCTGAACCCGTGCCTCGTTACTCCTTGGTGGGCCACGCCCCGTTAGTTTGCGTTGCACTCTCCTCGTTCGTCTTCCAACAACCTTCCTCTTGGGACGTGTACTATCGTGTTGCGGTTGTTCTACAACGACGTTAACATCAGCAAATTCATCGCTAGAATCACGAACATCATCATCTTCATCAAAATTATTGCCGTCATCACAAATTTCTTCATGTCCTAAACAAATTTAAATAATAAAAAGTTCAGGCCCCAGTTGTTCAAAGGCCGGATAACTTTATCCAGTGGATAAGTCACTATCTGACAGTTTCAATCTGTGCAAAGATTTCAGTATTTCCTCGTGCACAAGCAAATATGCACACTCTAACCACTGCTTAGTTGGGGAATGTACGAAAACCGTGCACAACATTTAACGTGAAGTATATTTTAGACGCTGAAGAGTGCCTTATTCAGCGGATAAAGTTATCCGGCCTTTGAACAACTGGGGCCAGGATTGTGTTGTACTTTGCTTAACCTACTAGTTTACCTCGATTGAACATCGTTCATTTGCGTTTTTGTTGTTTAAAGACCTCTCACAATACACCAAGACTCAAAACACCGTATTAATATTCCTCACTTTTAACTAAAACAGCAACCTGTAAACTCACTTTGATCGGCTCCTTCGACGGTTGCCGTTGCCGTCGTGCTTTGATAAACAGAAGATTCGCCCACACGTACACCCGCTCTCACGGCAATCTCACGTATTTTTGAAGTACATTGCTCGACGGCCGGGCGAACCTCTGGAGGAATACCTATAAGCGATGACAAGGTATTTTCAGTTCTTAAAAGCTCAAGAATTAAGCGTTTTGGAATCTGGACAGTTTCATCCATTTTCGCAACGAATTTTTCAAACTTTGAAAATTCTTGTTCCCAGAGCCCCAACGGTTTTCTTTTTTAACGAGTGGCTCTGGGACCAATAGTCATTCACTAGCATAGTGGGTTCAATTTCCTCCCCCTTTCATATAAACAACACGCAGATTTTTCGACATTTATAACTGAATGAAAACTGTTGGAGAAGTGATCCATAGATACGATGTAGAGTATTCAAAGTAATATAACTTTCTTTTCCTGCTCTAAATGTTAAGTTATCGGCTATGTAACGTTATCTTATCGTAAATCTCGTTTCTTTAACTGTACACATTTAGTCCTAGTTCTTTATTAATACATTTTCGATTCACTTGTTAATAAACTTGAACTTGACACCAAAGCTAGATTTTATGACTTTTTTAGAATCTCTGCAAATCCGATTAACCCTGAGGAAGAGTCGAAAGGCTTACTATCCCCACCCCCGCTAGCAGTGTTTGTCGACAGAGACAGAGGGCAGAGATGAGCGCTGTGAACGCCATTTCTTTAGCCTGCGTAGAGGAGAAGAGATGATTTATTAAACGCGGTAGGCGCCGCGAAATAATGTTTTGGCGTCGTCAAACTTGTATCGTGTTTTAGCTGAACCAAAAAAAGCAGCCAGAAAGGTATGATTATAAAATTTAGTTAGGCCTGCACGCGAGAATCGCCTTGTTCTCGTAAAATTCGCAAGTGACGCTAATAATTCATCGCGGTTTTCAGAACTCAGTTGCTCTATGATTTATCAGACGCCGTCCTTAAGTACAAGCTGCTTGTATGTCAACGACAAGTCATCAGGGCCCAGTAATGTTCAAAGCCCAATTAAGCTAATCCCGGATTAGCATGAACTTTGATGCGAGTTTAATTAATAATTAATAATTTTTTTTTCCAAAAGTTTTTTGTCCGTCAGTTTTGCCTTAGACTTTCTTAACCACAAACAACATCTGGAAAAAAAAAATTTATTCTCAGCTGCTGTTTGGGATAGCGGGAGTCTACTGAGCTCAGTGTAGTTCCCTTGGTTTAATTAGTTGTGTGCCAATAATATATTGATCTACGAAACCTCAATTGATTGTGAATTTATTTTCAGTGACCAAAGAACATGGCCTGGTGACAATTAGCCACCTCTATTCCTTCTTGTAGTGTCAGCACCGAATTCCACCAATAGTTTTGCAGGTTCTATTGTGACATCCCTTATGCACTGATATAATGGAGTGTTCCCAGGTTTAATTGAGCTGTGGTTAAGCAGAGACCTTCC
>NW_028145934.1:10000-25632 GCF_977016875.1 Pavona decussata
ATTGAATCAAAGAACCAATTCTCCTCTCTTAATTGCCCCCACACTGTGGTTAGGGAGTGTTGGTTGTTTAAAAGATCAGAAAAAAAATCCACCTTGGCTGATAAAAATCTTAATTCTCATGACCTGGGGGGTTGAATAGTCTTTGAAATTACAAGGAGAAATTGGATGTTCAACACTCTTAGGCCCTAATGAGGCTGAATCGTGACTGATTGCAGTAAACTCACTGCAGATTCAGGCATTTTGACAACCAGAGGGTTAAGTTTAATCCCAGCTGGCAAGTTGAATGTTTTAAGCTAGGCTGGGAGTTTGATTGAAACCGATCTAAAGCAAATCAAAAAATTCTGCACTGGGGATATATTTTAGAGTTGTTCAGCTTAAGTGTATCATGCAGCTGACAACAGAAGATTGATCTATTTTGAGAAAAGCAGACATTGATTGCAGTCTTGAACTGGCTCGAAATGTTCGACCCAGTCTCATATTGTCATCACGTCGTCGTCACCATCATTAATTTGGGTGTGTTTTCTTTTTTTTTTTTTTTTTTTAAATTTATTTTTCTGTTATTTGCAAAGCCATCTGAATTTGTATTGCTCCAAAGTCTCAGTGTCACACTTATAAAAAGTCATTAATGAGAATCAGATTTGATGTTTTGCTTTGCTTGTGACTGTCTGCAGCCTGACAGATGTCAGCCTCTGACAAGGATTTATTTCTGTCAAGCCGTCAACTCAGCACTGACTGACTGGGGTGCATTCATGCCGCGAGAAGCAGGCCACCAGGGCTACGTGCCTTCTGGGTGAGATGGACCCACTGCTTGCATGATCAACTGGACTGGAAGGTTAGTTGAGTTCAGTAGTCAGTTTAAAAAGTTTGAAAGTTCTTAATGAACTGCATTCATGAGTGTTAGGGTTGATTATTATTATAATTATTAATAAGTTCTAAATTAATTGTGCCCACCGATGGAACCTCATGACCATTTTAAGTCTCGAATACATATATGTCCACTGATAAATTGAATCAAAGAACCAATTCTCCTCTCTTAATTGCCCCCACACTGTGGTTAGGGAGTGTTGGTTGTTTAAAAGATCAGAAAAAAAATCCACCTTGGCTGATAAAAATCTTAATTCTCATGACCTGGGGGGTTGAATAGTCTTTGAAATTACAAGGAGAAATTGGATGTTCAACACTCTTAGGCCCTAATGAGGCTGAATCGTGACTGATTGCAGTAAACTCACTGCAGATTCAGGCATTTTGACAACCAGAGGGTTAAGTTTAATCCCAGCTGGCAAGTTGAATGTTTTAAGCTAGGCTGGGAGTTTGATTGAAACCGATCTAAAGCAAATCAAAAAATTCTGCACTGGGGATATATTTTAGAGTTGTTCAGCTTAAGTGTATCATGCAGCTGACAACAGAAGATTGATCTATTTTGAGAAAAGCAGACATTGATTGCAGTCTTGAACTGGCTCGAAATGTTCGACCCAGTCTCATATTGTCATCACGTCGTCGTCACCATCATTAATTTGGGTGTGTTTTCTTTTTTTTTTTTTTTTTTTTAAATTTATTTTTCTGTTATTTGCAAAGCCATCTGAATTTGTATTGCTCCAAAGTCTCAGTGTCACACTTATAAAAAGTCATTAATGAGAATCAGATTTGATGTTTTGCTTTGCTTGTGACTGTCTGCAGCCTGACAGATGTCAGCCTCTGACAAGGATTTATTTCTGTCAAGCCGTCAACTCAGCACTGACTGACTGGGGTGCATTCATGCCGCGAGAAGCAGGCCACCAGGGCTACGTGCCTTCTGGGTGAGATGGACCCACTGCTTGCATGATCAACTGGACTGGAAGGTTAGTTGAGTTCAGTAGTCAGTTTAAAAAGTTTGAAAGTTCTTAATGAACTGCATTCATGAGTGTTAGGGTTGATTATTATTATAATTATTAATAAGTTCTAAATTAATTGTGCCCACCGATGGAACCTCATGACCATTTTAAGTCTCGAATACATATATGTCCACTGATAAATTGAATCAAAGAACCAATTCTCCTCTCTTAATTGCCCCCACACTGTGGTTAGGGAGTGTTGGTTGTTTAAAAGATCAGAAAAAAAATCCACCTTGGCTGATAAAAATCTTAATTCTCATGACCTGGGGGGTTGAATAGTCTTTGAAATTACAAGGAGAAATTGGATGTTCAACACTCTTAGGCCCTAATGAGGCTGAATCGTGACTGATTGCAGTAAACTCACTGCAGATTCAGGCATTTTGACAACCAGAGGGTTAAGTTTAATCCCAGCTGGCAAGTTGAATGTTTTAAGCTAGGCTGGGAGTTTGATTGAAACCGATCTAAAGCAAATCAAAAAATTCTGCACTGGGGATATATTTTAGAGTTGTTCAGCTTAAGTGTATCATGCAGCTGACAACAGAAGATTGATCTATTTTGAGAAAAGCAGACATTGATTGCAGTCTTGAACTGGCTCGAAATGTTCGACCCAGTCTCATATTGTCATCACGTCGTCGTCACCATCATTAATTTGGGTGTGTTTTCTTTTTTTTTTTTTTTTTTTAAATTTATTTTTCTGTTATTTGCAAAGCCATCTGAATTTGTATTGCTCCAAAGTCTCAGTGTCACACTTATAAAAAGTCATTAATGAGAATCAGATTTGATGTTTTGCTTTGCTTGTGACTGTCTGCAGCCTGACAGATGTCAGCCTCTGACAAGGATTTATTTCTGTCAAGCCGTCAACTCAGCACTGACTGACTGGGGTGCATTCATGCCGCGAGAAGCAGGCCACCAGGGCTACGTGCCTTCTGGGTGAGATGGACCCACTGCTTGCATGATCAACTGGACTGGAAGGTTAGTTGAGTTCAGTAGTCAGTTTAAAAAGTTTGAAAGTTCTTAATGAACTGCATTCATGAGTGTTAGGGTTGATTATTATTATAATTATTAATAAGTTCTAAATTAATTGTGCCCACCGATGGAACCTCATGACCATTTTAAGTCTCGAATACATATATGTCCACTGATAAATTGAATCAAAGAACCAATTCTCCTCTCTTAATTGCCCCCACACTGTGGTTAGGGAGTGTTGGTTGTTTAAAAGATCAGAAAAAAAATCCACCTTGGCTGATAAAAATCTTAATTCTCATGACCTGGGGGGTTGAATAGTCTTTGAAATTACAAGGAGAAATTGGATGTTCAACACTCTTAGGCCCTAATGAGGCTGAATCGTGACTGATTGCAGTAAACTCACTGCAGATTCAGGCATTTTGACAACCAGAGGGTTAAGTTTAATCCCAGCTGGCAAGTTGAATGTTTTAAGCTAGGCTGGGAGTTTGATTGAAACCGATCTAAAGCAAATCAAAAAATTCTGCACTGGGGATATATTTTAGAGTTGTTCAGCTTAAGTGTATCATGCAGCTGACAACAGAAGATTGATCTATTTTGAGAAAAGCAGACATTGATTGCAGTCTTGAACTGGCTCGAAATGTTCGACCCAGTCTCATATTGTCATCACGTCGTCGTCACCATCATTAATTTGGGTGTGTTTTCTTTTTTTTTTTTTTTTTTTTAAATTTATTTTTCTGTTATTTGCAAAGCCATCTGAATTTGTATTGCTCCAAAGTCTCAGTGTCACACTTATAAAAAGTCATTAATGAGAATCAGATTTGATGTTTTGCTTTGCTTGTGACTGTCTGCAGCCTGACAGATGTCAGCCTCTGACAAGGATTTATTTCTGTCAAGCCGTCAACTCAGCACTGACTGACTGGGGTGCATTCATGCCGCGAGAAGCAGGCCACCAGGGCTACGTGCCTTCTGGGTGAGATGGACCCACTGCTTGCATGATCAACTGGACTGGAAGGTTAGTTGAGTTCAGTAGTCAGTTTAAAAAGTTTGAAAGTTCTTAATGAACTGCATTCATGAGTGTTAGGGTTGATTATTATTATAATTATTAATAAGTTCTAAATTAATTGTGCCCACCGATGGAACCTCATGACCATTTTAAGTCTCGAATACATATATGTCCACTGATAAATTGAATCAAAGAACCAATTCTCCTCTCTTAATTGCCCCCACACTGTGGTTAGGGAGTGTTGGTTGTTTAAAAGATCAGAAAAAAAATCCACCTTGGCTGATAAAAATCTTAATTCTCATGACCTGGGGGGTTGAATAGTCTTTGAAATTACAAGGAGAAATTGGATGTTCAACACTCTTAGGCCCTAATGAGGCTGAATCGTGACTGATTGCAGTAAACTCACTGCAGATTCAGGCATTTTGACAACCAGAGGGTTAAGTTTAATCCCAGCTGGCAAGTTGAATGTTTTAAGCTAGGCTGGGAGTTTGATTGAAACCGATCTAAAGCAAATCAAAAAATTCTGCACTGGGGATATATTTTAGAGTTGTTCAGCTTAAGTGTATCATGCAGCTGACAACAGAAGATTGATCTATTTTGAGAAAAGCAGACATTGATTGCAGTCTTGAACTGGCTCGAAATGTTCGACCCAGTCTCATATTGTCATCACGTCGTCGTCACCATCATTAATTTGGGTGTGTTTTCTTTTTTTTTTTTTTTTTTTAAATTTATTTTTCTGTTATTTGCAAAGCCATCTGAATTTGTATTGCTCCAAAGTCTCAGTGTCACACTTATAAAAAGTCATTAATGAGAATCAGATTTGATGTTTTGCTTTGCTTGTGACTGTCTGCAGCCTGACAGATGTCAGCCTCTGACAAGGATTTATTTCTGTCAAGCCGTCAACTCAGCACTGACTGACTGGGGTGCATTCATGCCGCGAGAAGCAGGCCACCAGGGCTACGTGCCTTCTGGGTGAGATGGACCCACTGCTTGCATGATCAACTGGACTGGAAGGTTAGTTGAGTTCAGTAGTCAGTTTAAAAAGTTTGAAAGTTCTTAATGAACTGCATTCATGAGTGTTAGGGTTGATTATTATTATAATTATTAATAAGTTCTAAATTAATTGTGCCCACCGATGGAACCTCATGACCATTTTAAGTCTCGAATACATATATGTCCACTGATAAATTGAATCAAAGAACCAATTCTCCTCTCTTAATTGCCCCCACACTGTGGTTAGGGAGTGTTGGTTGTTTAAAAGATCAGAAAAAAAATCCACCTTGGCTGATAAAAATCTTAATTCTCATGACCTGGGGGGTTGAATAGTCTTTGAAATTACAAGGAGAAATTGGATGTTCAACACTCTTAGGCCCTAATGAGGCTGAATCGTGACTGATTGCAGTAAACTCACTGCAGATTCAGGCATTTTGACAACCAGAGGGTTAAGTTTAATCCCAGCTGGCAAGTTGAATGTTTTAAGCTAGGCTGGGAGTTTGATTGAAACCGATCTAAAGCAAATCAAAAAATTCTGCACTGGGGATATATTTTAGAGTTGTTCAGCTTAAGTGTATCATGCAGCTGACAACAGAAGATTGATCTATTTTGAGAAAAGCAGACATTGATTGCAGTCTTGAACTGGCTCGAAATGTTCGACCCAGTCTCATATTGTCATCACGTCGTCGTCACCATCATTAATTTGGGTGTGTTTTCTTTTTTTTTTTTTTTTTTTTAAATTTATTTTTCTGTTATTTGCAAAGCCATCTGAATTTGTATTGCTCCAAAGTCTCAGTGTCACACTTATAAAAAGTCATTAATGAGAATCAGATTTGATGTTTTGCTTTGCTTGTGACTGTCTGCAGCCTGACAGATGTCAGCCTCTGACAAGGATTTATTTCTGTCAAGCCGTCAACTCAGCACTGACTGACTGGGGTGCATTCATGCCGCGAGAAGCAGGCCACCAGGGCTACGTGCCTTCTGGGTGAGATGGACCCACTGCTTGCATGATCAACTGGACTGGAAGGTTAGTTGAGTTCAGTAGTCAGTTTAAAAAGTTTGAAAGTTCTTAATGAACTGCATTCATGAGTGTTAGGGTTGATTATTATTATAATTATTAATAAGTTCTAAATTAATTGTGCCCACCGATGGAACCTCATGACCATTTTAAGTCTCGAATACATATATGTCCACTGATAAATTGAATCAAAGAACCAATTCTCCTCTCTTAATTGCCCCCACACTGTGGTTAGGGAGTGTTGGTTGTTTAAAAGATCAGAAAAAAAATCCACCTTGGCTGATAAAAATCTTAATTCTCATGACCTGGGGGGTTGAATAGTCTTTGAAATTACAAGGAGAA
The DNA here is from genome assembly GCF_977016875.1 of Pavona decussata. NCBI lineage: Eukaryota > Metazoa > Cnidaria > Anthozoa > Scleractinia > Agariciidae > Pavona > Pavona decussata. Next base: position 16,194 of record NW_028145934.1, read on the forward strand.
ATTGGATGTTCAACACTCTTAGGCCCTAATGAGGCTGAATCGTGACTGATTGCAGTAAACTCACTGCAGATTCAGGCATTTTGACAACCAGAGGGTTAAGTTTAATCCCAGCTGGCAAGTTGAATGTTTTAAGCTAGGCTGGGAGTTTGATTGAAACCGATCTAAAGCAAATCAAAAAATTCTGCACTGGGGATATATTTTAGAGTTGTTCAGCTTAAGTGTATCATGCAGCTGACAACAGAAGATTGATCTATTTTGAGAAAAGCAGACATTGATTGCAGTCTTGAACTGGCTCGAAATGTTCGACCCAGTCTCATATTGTCATCACGTTGTCGTCACCATCATTAATTTGGGTGTGTTTTCTTTTTTTTTTTTTTTTTTTAAATTTATTTTTCTGTTATTTGCAAAGCCATCTGAATTTGTATTGCTCCAAAGTCTCAGTGTCACACTTATAAAAAGTCATTAATGAGAATCAGATTTGATGTTTTGCTTTGCTTGTGACTGTCTGCAGCCTGACAGATGTCAGCCTCTGACAAGGATTTATTTCTGTCAAGCCGTCAACTCAGCACTGACTGACTGGGGTGCATTCATGCCGCGAGAAGCAGGCCACCAGGGCTACGTGCCTTCTGGGTGAGATGGACCCACTGCTTGCATGATCAACTGGACTGGAAGGTTAGTTGAGTTCAGTAGTCAGTTTAAAAAGTTTGAAAGTTCTTAATGAACTGCATTCATGAGTGTTAGGGTTGATTATTATTATAATTATTAATAAGTTCTAAATTAATTGTGCCCACCGATGGAACCTCATGACCATTTTAAGTCTCGAATACATATATGTCCACTGATAAATTGAATCAAAGAACCAATTCTCCTCTCTTAATTGCCCCCACACTGTGGTTAGGGAGTGTTGGTTGTTTAAAAGATCAGAAAAAAAATCCACCTTGGCTGATAAAAATCTTAATTCTCATGACCTGGGGGGTTGAATAGTCTTTGAAATTACAAGGAGAAATTGGATGTTCAACACTCTTAGGCCCTAATGAGGCTGAATCGTGACTGATTGCAGTAAACTCACTGCAGATTCAGGCATTTTGACAACCAGAGGGTTAAGTTTAATCCCAGCTGGCAAGTTGAATGTTTTAAGCTAGGCTGGGAGTTTGATTGAAACCGATCTAAAGCAAATCAAAAAATTCTGCACTGGGGATATATTTTAGAGTTGTTCAGCTTAAGTGTATCATGCAGCTGACAACAGAAGATTGATCTATTTTGAGAAAAGCAGACATTGATTGCAGTCTTGAACTGGCTCGAAATGTTCGACCCAGTCTCATATTGTCATCACGTCGTCGTCACCATCATTAATTTGGGTGTGTTTTCTTTTTTTTTTTTTTTTTTTTAAATTTATTTTTCTGTTATTTGCAAAGCCATCTGAATTTGTATTGCTCCAAAGTCTCAGTGTCACACTTATAAAAAGTCATTAATGAGAATCAGATTTGATGTTTTGCTTTGCTTGTGACTGTCTGCAGCCTGACAGATGTCAGCCTCTGACAAGGATTTATTTCTGTCAAGCCGTCAACTCAGCACTGACTGACTGGGGTGCATTCATGCCGCGAGAAGCAGGCCACCAGGGCTACGTGCCTTCTGGGTGAGATGGACCCACTGCTTGCATGATCAACTGGACTGGAAGGTTAGTTGAGTTCAGTAGTCAGTTTAAAAAGTTTGAAAGTTCTTAATGAACTGCATTCATGAGTGTTAGGGTTGATTATTATTATAATTATTAATAAGTTCTAAATTAATTGTGCCCACCGATGGAACCTCATGACCATTTTAAGTCTCGAATACATATATGTCCACTGATAAATTGAATCAAAGAACCAATTCTCCTCTCTTAATTGCCCCCACACTGTGGTTAGGGAGTGTTGGTTGTTTAAAAGATCAGAAAAAAAATCCACCTTGGCTGATAAAAATCTTAATTCTCATGACCTGGGGGGTTGAATAGTCTTTGAAATTACAAGGAGAAATTGGATGTTCAACACTCTTAGGCCCTAATGAGGCTGAATCGTGACTGATTGCAGTAAACTCACTGCAGATTCAGGCATTTTGACAACCAGAGGGTTAAGTTTAATCCCAGCTGGCAAGTTGAATGTTTTAAGCTAGGCTGGGAGTTTGATTGAAACCGATCTAAAGCAAATCAAAAAATTCTGCACTGGGGATATATTTTAGAGTTGTTCAGCTTAAGTGTATCATGCAGCTGACAACAGAAGATTGATCTATTTTGAGAAAAGCAGACATTGATTGCAGTCTTGAACTGGCTCGAAATGTTCGACCCAGTCTCATATTGTCATCACGTCGTCGTCACCATCATTAATTTGGGTGTGTTTTCTTTTTTTTTTTTTTTTTTTAAATTTATTTTTCTGTTATTTGCAAAGCCGTCTGAATTTGTATTGCTCCAAAGTCTCAGTGTCACACTTATAAAAAGTCATTAATGAGAATCAGATTTGATGTTTTGCTTTGCTTGTGACTGTCTGCAGCCTGACAGATGTCAGCCTCTGACAAGGATTTATTTCTGTCAAGCCGTCAACTCAGCACTGACTGACTGGGGTGCATTCATGCCGCGAGAAGCAGGCCACCAGGGCTACGTGCCTTCTGGGTGAGATGGACCCACTGCTTGCATGATCAACTGGACTGGAAGGTTAGTTGAGTTCAGTAGTCAGTTTAAAAAGTTTGAAAGTTCTTAATGAACTGCATTCATGAGTGTTAGGGTTGATTATTATTATAATTATTAATAAGTTCTAAATTAATTGTGCCCACCGATGGAACCTCATGACCATTTTAAGTCTCGAATACATATATGTCCACTGATAAATTGAATCAAAGAACCAATTCTCCTCTCTTAATTGCCCCCACACTGTGGTTAGGGAGTGTTGGTTGTTTAAAAGATCAGAAAAAAAATCCACCTTGGCTGATAAAAATCTTAATTCTCATGACCTGGGGGGTTGAATAGTCTTTGAAATTACAAGGAGAAATTGGATGTTCAACACTCTTAGGCCCTAATGAGGCTGAATCGTGACTGATTGCAGTAAACTCACTGCAGATTCAGGCATTTTGACAACCAGAGGGTTAAGTTTAATCCCAGCTGGCAAGTTGAATGGATTAATTTCCTGACCCAATCTCTTATCATATCATTATCGTTATCATTCTTAGGAATGTGTTTTTGGCTTGTTTCCCCTCAGGAGGATTAAGTCAAGCCGTTCAGTCAGGACTGGGGGTGCATTGGATGGCCGTTCGACTTAGGCCAGAGCCCAACGTGCCTTCTCTGTGACCTGAGTGATGCCGGAGATGTCCACTGATCGACTAAAAGACTCAAACACTCAAATTTAAAGAACATTGCGACGTGTGGGGTGGTGAGAATTAAGCATCTCTATTCGTTGTTGTGACGTCAGCATCGAGCGCTACCAATAGGTTTCCAGACTCTATTGTGACGTCCTTGATGCACTGATATAATAGAGTGTTTGCAGCCTTAATTTACATTTTTGACTCGGTGTTAGTTTTAGCTTATATGTTATATAAGGATTGGATAGTTTTATTATATTAGTTTTATTATTTTATTATTATTTTAATGTAACTTGTAAGGCGCATTTGAATATATTCATATAGATATTTGCGCCGAATAAGTAATAAGTTATTTTTGAGCTGTGGTTAAGCAGAGACGTTTTACCGAGCGTGCTTTACAGGTGGCAGAATATTAGACCGAGGACTTGTTGATGGAGGTTGATGGTTTCTTACTTCTATTTGTTAAGGCGTTATGATTCAAATAAGGTTTACAAACTTTATATAAATTAGGGTTTTTAAAGGCAGTCACTTGTGGAATCGGCTCTGATTATTTGTATATGCTTGTGATTGCGAGGTCATTCTTTCTTTTGCGTCCTAATGTCACACGGTAAAACATTTGGTAATTACTAACAGAGTTATGGCAGAGTTATGGCAGATGGTATATAAGCGATTATGGGAATATTCATTTTAAAGACGTTTTATTCTGAGCTATCCTAATCAAGTCGGTCTCAGTTCACAATATTTGAAAGACGTTCAACAAACGGTTGTCTTCAGTATAGGACAAACATAAAATCCTTTTTAGCCTTCAAATATTTGCTGGCGGGTAGAAAGAAAGCCTCTGTATCCTTTCCCATTCAAACAGCAGATAATGTACGGTGGTAAATTTTTTGGTCGTTTTCCCATGCATCCTCTTTAATATTCATTGACTTAATGCTGATAGTGTTTCGACGGTATAATTTTCCGTTATTTAAAGTAGACGTATGAGGTAAACTTCCAGTTAAAATGTTTCTATTTAATCCCTCTAAAATTAAACCAATAAACGACTCAACCAAAAATATAACTGAGACTAACATTTCGTAGTAGTTCAGTTCTTTTGATAAAACTTGTTAAGAATAAATTTACAATAATCATTTGCCTATATTACGTCTCTTCTTTTAAGTAATCGACAAGATTGCTAAGGAAAAGAGAGGCAAAAGTGCCGAGCGTAAAGGAGAAGTTAAGCGAGGTTCAACGTCTACGAGCGACCTTTCACGCATTGCCTCTGTGTTATTTGCGAACGTAAATTTTACGCATGTGCACACGCCAAAATTACGCGACACTGGAAATCAACCCTTACGGTTCCCTGATTACAATTCAGATAAATACAGCAATGGACTATTAAGACATATTACCCAGCGTTTATTAAAAAAAATAAATATCACGTTTTTGTTGTCTCGGCGACGTCATTGTTGTCAATACGGCAGAAAGGAGGCCTTGAGAGCTTAATGGTAAGTGTAAAATCTCATTTCTGTTATTCACGGAAACATTTCACTTAATTTCTACTATTCACGAGACACTACTTACATTGTTTTTTATCTCTTTTTTCTAGTTTTATCTGGGTAGCATAAAGGCAAGCATTCACCAAGCGAGTCATCACGAACCTGTCAAAACACTCCGTGATATCCTGGGCAATTAGTGAGCTAAAAAGTTTCCCTTTAAGTACAACGTAAACCTCTTCATTATGGTTTATATACATTTCACCTATAATTTATATACATAGCAATAAAATGGAATAGAATAGAATGGAATGGACTGGAATGGAATGGAATGGAATGGAATGGAATGGAATAGAATAGAATAGAATAGATTAGATTAGAATAGAATAGAATAGAATAGAATAGAATAGTAGTTATACTTGTGATTTATGAAAAGTAATGGAAGGGAAAAAATTGTATTACCTCGTCTCGGACCGTCGAACGCATTGCCAAAACCTCCGAGCGTCTTATCGAACGGTCGTCTTTTTCTCCTTGACTCCTTGAGTCCTTGATTTCCTGGGAATTGTTCATGAACATTTCACTTATAATGCTTGCCGCGTTAAATACAATGTCATAGTACAAATATAAGATACATAGCAATAGATTTCTTGCGAAATAAGTGGCCGAAAACTTCCGTCTGTTTTACGACATAAACCTCTTCAGAATTGCCCTTGCGTCACGGTGTCCTCATTGGAAAAGATTTCCTTGTTCTTGCTGTCTTGTCGTAGGCATGGAATGAGAAACACTTTGTCTTGCCAATGGATAACATTTTTTCGCATTGGAAAAGACTCCGTGATTTCCTGGGAAATGAGTGAGCCAAAAAGTATCCTTTTAAGTACAACGTGAACCACTTCCTTATGGTTCATATACATTTCACCTATAATTATTCTCCCCGTATTTAGAAATGACGATATCTTTAATTTGAAGTGGATTTAGTGGCCCATGTACGTACCAAATTAACCTCTTCAGAATTGCCCTTACGCCCTCATTGGGAAAGACGTCCTACTTCATGGCAGTGGTTTCCTGTTTGGAGGTCGCAGCGATCGTTGAATGTGGAGCAGTCGGAAGGAATTGAATTTACGTCCGGGTCTCTTATCAATGAATCACATTTTTTCGCATTGGAAAAGACTCCGTGATTTCCTGGGCAATTAGTGGGCCAAAAAGTATCCTTTTAAGTACAACGTAAACCACTTCCTTATGGTTCATATACATTTCACCTATAATTATTCTCTCCGTATTTAGCAATGACTATGTCCTTTATCTGAAGTGGATTCAGTGGCCCATGATTTTGCGTTTACGTACCACATAAACCTCTTCAGAATTGCCCTAACGTCACGGTGTCCTCATTGGCAAATACTTCATCACAGTGCTTGTCTTGCCAATGGATAACATTTTTTCGCATTGGAAAACACTCCGTGATATCCTGGGAAATGAGTGAGACAAAAAGTTTCCTTTTAAGTACAACATAAACCTTTTCGTTATGGTTCATATACATTTCACTTATAATTTAGATACAATTAGCAATAGAATGGAATCGAAAAGAATATAATAGAAGTTATACTTGTGATTGATTTTAAAAAAATGGAAAAAGTAGGAATGGAATTAAAAGTAATGGAAAATAAAAAAAATTGTCTTACTTGTAAATTTGCACACAAAAACTTTTTACCATTTAATTTAATAATTATTATATTTCAGGAACATGTCCTTTCCGTCTTACGCAATAACAAGGTCTTTAATCTCTTGGGGAATAAGAGGCCGAAAATTTCCGTCCGTCTTACGACATAAACCTCTTCAGAATTGCCCTTACGTCACGGTGTCCTCATTGGAAAATACTTCATCGCAGTGCGTTCCTGTTTAGTGGTCGTGGCGATCGTTGAATGTGGATTATTCCTTGTTCTTGCTTTCTTGCCGAGGGCATTGCCATAACATCTGGATGTCTTATCAATGGATTACATTTTTTCGCATTGGAAAACACTCCGTTATATCCTGGGAAATGAGTGAGACAAAAAGTTTCCCTTTAAGTACAACGTAAACCACTTCCTTATGGTTCATATACATTTCACCTATAATTATTCTCCCCGTATTTAGCAATGACTATGTCCTTCATTTGTAGTGGATTCAGTGGCCCATGATTTTGCGTTTACGTACCACATAAACCTCTTCAGAATTGCCCTAACGTCACGGTGTCCTCATTGGCAAATACTTCATCACAGTGCGTTCCTGTGTAGTGGTCGTGGCGATCGTTGAATGTGGATTATTCCTTGTTCTTGCTTTCTTGCCGAGGGCATTGCCATAACGTCTGGGTGTCCTATCATTGGATGACATTTTTTCGCATCGGAAAACACTCCGTGATATCCTGGGAAATGAGTGAGACAAAAAGTTTCCTTTTAAGTACAACGTAAACCACTTCCTTATGGTTCATATACATTTCACCTATAATTATTCTCCCCGTATTTAGCAATGACTATGTCCTTCATTTGTAGTGGATTCAGTGGCCCATGATTTTGCGTTTACGTACCACATAAACCTCTTCAGAATTGCCCTAACGTCACGGTGTCCTCATTGGCAAATACTTCATCACAGTGCGTTCCTGTGTAGTGGTCGTGGCGATATTTGAATGTGGATTATTCCTTGTTCTTGCTTTCTTGCCGAGGGCATTGCCATAACGTCTGGGTGTCCTATCATTGGATTACATTTTTTCGCATCGGAAAACACTCCGTGATATCCTGGGAAATGAGTGAGACAAAAAGTTTCCTTTTAAGTACAACATAAACCTTTTCGTTATGGTTCATATACATTTCACTTATAATTTAGATACAATTAGCAATAGAATGGAATCGAAAAGAATATAATAGAAGTTATACTTGTGATTGATTTTAAAAAAATGGAAAAAGTAGGAATGGAATTAAAAGTAATGGAAAATAAAAAAAATTGTCTTACTTGTAAATTTGCACACAAAAACTTTTTACCATTTAATTTAATAATTATTATATTTCAGGAACATGTCCTTTCCGTCTTACGCAATAACAAGGTCTTTAATCTCTTGGGGAATAAGAGGCCGAAAATTTCCGTCTGTCTTACGACATAAACCTCTTCAGAATTGCCCTTACGTCACGGTGTCCTCATTGGAAAATACTTCATCGCAGTGCGTTCCTGTTTAGTGGTCGTGGCGATCGGAAATGAGTGAGACAAATTTGCACACAAAAACTTTTTACCATTTAATTTAATAATTATTATATTTCAGGAACATGTCCTTTCCGTATTACTAGTAAATAAAAACGTGTGATATACATGTCCTTCCCGTATTTGGCAATAACCAAGTCTTTAATATGCTGTGGTGTTAGGGGACCAAAGAGTTTGCGTTTACGTACCACATAAAACTCTTCAGAATTGCCCTTACGTCACGTGTCTTATCAATAGATGTTCGTTTTCGCATTGGTCGACCCGGCGATCGTTGGACCTCAATTATTTCGAAAAATGAGATTACAAATATATAGCCTTACAGCAGAAAAAAAAATCACTGAAAAGAATGCAAAAATGTATGTCGTTGCCAAGATGAGTCTTGTGATTTGTGGAATTTTAAGGACCCGTCAGTATGCAACTTTAAAACATTTTGTCCATTTTCCAGGTTTATGTCTCTTGTACAGCCTTTTAGAAATTGTACAGGAGACCTCTGAAGATAGCTTTTATGACCCGTGCAGTTTTTATGTTTAACGATAATAATTATTTTCAAGCTTACAGTCCGTCGCTAACAAAAACCTCGCGAGGATAATAAAGATAAAACTCTTAAGAAATTAAAGTAATAAACGCAAGGTGTGCAGAAACTAACGCGTTTATTTTCCACGCTTAAAACTATTTTCTGTTAAAATGTGAACGTTAAAACTTTTTTTAAGGTTTTTGTAATCCCGATGGTTATTAAAAATGCAGGACTACCTAAATAACTGTTCCATTTACTACTATTATTATTTTTATTGTTTAAACTAGTGGAAATTCTTTTAAATCTGTTACTACGTTAAGCCTTTTTGTTTTTCTCCATATCTGTATTTATAAGCTCTTTTGACTTTGGTAAAAATAATGTTCCCGTATTCGTCTTGTCCCTCGGCGATTAGTTTTATAACTGTTTGCGGGACCAGCCATTCTTGTTGTTATTTTAATCAAATAAAGTTTTGTTGTTTGTTGTTAGCGGGGAAAACGACCGAAAAATAGATGTAGAATATTTTCCGAAACGATGCGTAAGTATAAATTATTTCAAGAGAGGCTCGTAAAGAGAAGTAAGAATTTTCAGCAAAAGCGTCCCGAAAAAAGGTGATTCTTCCTGCGAAAAAAGAAAACAAAAGAAAATAATTAATTGAAATCAAACGCTAATATCCTACTTGCAATAGATAGCATTTAAAATGACTTTATTTGCTACATACCTGTCGAAATGCTGGGGTTTTTTTTTACTAGCTCTTGCATTCTCCAACGCGATGATGATTGTTTTGTATAATTTGAGCGACAGTCGACTCTGTTTGACAGACAAATTAAAATGAAAATCGAAGTGTCCATTGACCGTCATGTAAAAAGTTTGTTTTTTTATTTTTAAGGTTACCTTATACCTTCAG
>NW_028145935.1:0-45620 GCF_977016875.1 Pavona decussata
TCTAAAACAAGATGCCTTTAATCGGCATTACACGAAATGCTTAATGTAGCCCCATTTATTCCCCATGATATGTTTCGCAGATATTTAAAAACTATCCTCCCTTGTAATAAGAATAAATTTAGAGATACGGTTTTTCGCTTATTTTTATAGTCAACTGTATCCTCCCTTCGCAATTGAAATAATTGAATGGTTTTATTCAGAGAGACTGCGTGATTTTTAGTTGTGTTACTGGGAATCATACCGGGAATAACTCTGCAATAACGTCATGACCCCGCTGAACTGGTCTACAATCTTGGACAGATCAAATGAAAAATTAAGACCACCCCTCCCCCCCATTTCAATGATGGAAAAATGGCGCGTTTTGCTTTGCGCGCGGATTCATCATTGAATTTGGGGGGAGGGGGAGTTTAATTTTTCATTTTATTCTGTCCAAGATTGTCCGACGTTCACACTGACGTTACCAGTAGCTTCATAGGTCAAATACTATAAGATGAAACCTGCAATCACGCTTTTAAAACTAAACCTAGCGCAAAGAAACTCAACCACACGAAAACAGTGGTCCTGTGTGGAAATGAAAACATCACATAAGTACTGTATTTAAAAGGAAATCTTGATAAAGTGTGTGTCGTGTGTATTCTATTAATATGGAGATGGAATAGGCATAGTTGCGTGTCATGACTATTGTCGCATTAGGCTGAGTTATTGCAGCCTTAGTGTAAAAAAATTTTTGCAAGACAAATAAAGAAGTGGAAAACTGAAAAGGCGCCTGTCAGAACACGCTTGTACTCAATTCAAGCTACATTGTAACATTACATTCCAGTGGTATTATGAAGGTACTGGGGAGTGAATTCGTGTTAATGAATAAAAGAAAAGAGAGGCTCTCGTACATGAGATGGAAAACCATTTTCTTTTTCTTTCTTTCTTTTTTTTTTTTTTTTTGTGCTTACGGGCGAAAGCCCGTGTAAATCAACTGGCTGGCAGCTGTTGACTAGACTGGTGGAAAACTAGAAAAAAGAAAAGAAGAAAAGTCTAGAAAGATTAAAAAAGAAAAGATTATGATGAAGAGATGAGGGGCTCGAACCAGCGGTATCATCTACGTTCAGCACACTGTACGCAATACACGCTCTGAACCCATGTGCTATTGCGTCTACACATTCAAGTTCTTGTGAATTTAAAGTTCTAAAACTGTCTTTGTTTACACTGAAGACCTTGATGCAAGACTTTAAACACTTCATTTTATTGATATTTTTCAATTCTTAAGAACTTACAACGATTTTATTATTTGAAAGTCTCTATTGGCACGGTTTACAAACTGTTAGCAACGATTTTCCACGATTTACCACGGTTTCGTTGCAGTGAGAGACAAATGAAAGACTTGAATCAAATATATTTTACTGATAGCCGGAATCGTCCAAAACCGTTTGAAACCGTTCAAAACCAGCCATAAACCGTGCAAAATACATCGTAAACCGTCAATAAAAACGTTTGAAGTATCATTCCGGAAACATAGTTCCAGTAGGCGATGGCCGGTCAGTGAGTACTGTGACCCAAGGAGTTAATATTTTAGTCGTTCTCCGTTGTTTTGTATTATGCCGGTGATGCGACCACTCATAGACTGGATAGTTTTATCGATCAACTCCTGAGAAATACCACTGATTGTTCTCTGCACTCTATCACAGAATTCTTCATACGACTCATGTATGATGTCTTCGTTCAGGGCATCTTTTTCCAACTTTTTGGAAGCAATGTGAAAAATGTTCTCAATAGGATTTAAATCGGGACTTCGCGGCGGTATTTTTAATAGTTCGCAATGACAACGAGCCATAGCTTCACGGGCTGTTTTACTGTTTTGGCTAGGGTCACCGTCTTGCAGCCAGAGGTGAGTCAATCCCTTGGCAGATCGTTCAAACATGGTGTTAAAGTGTTGGTCAATAAACGATGCAAAATATTTTGCATCCATTTTTTCGTATCTCAAACAAATTATTGCTCCTCCACCGTGAGTCATTGCTACCATCATCCTGGCAACTTTACCTCCTGTTCCGACTTTACTTCCCTTAGCCAAACACCCTTGGTTTAAACCTTCGGATTTTTTTCGCCATACTCTCCCTTTGGGTGCTCGGGCTTGGTCCATGGGGTTGGTCTTGTAAATAAACGAGACCTCATCTAAGTAAAACGCGATAGTGTCCGTCCAGACACTCTGAGGGTAATTTGATTGCATCCGTCTAGCAAATTCTACTCTTCTCTCTTTGTCGCTTTGACTCATTAGTCCCTTTTTACGAGCCTGCAGGAAGAAGTACCCGTTTCTATTTAACAAACGCCGAACCGTTCGATCAGTGACATGACGAATTCCTGTCCGCTCCATCAGGCGCCGCGAAGAAAATGAACCCTCTTGCTCTCTTAACTCTTCAATGGTTCTAAGATTCAACGCTTCGTGTTCAGGAGTAAGCTTTTTCTTTCTGCCGCTCAAATGTCTCCTGCTCTCATGTACTTCCTTGTATTTTGAGCTCGTTACGCGGTGAACACTTGCTGTCGAGACCTGAAAGCGTTCGGCGACCTCATTTAATGTGAGATTTGTAGTCATCTTTAGGACTCTGATTGAAGCCTTTGTTTCTTCCGATATTCTTTTTCTCGAGGGCATGTTGTCTGAGGATTTTTCAGTGCTTTTTGGAAAGTTGTGCAAACAATTGCGTATTTTATTTACTCTCTGTTACCAAAATATCGCACTTGTAATACCTTAACACAGATACCGCCTTCAGGTTGTGACGCGCGTGACTGCGTTAGACACAGTTGATATAGCCCGATAAATGTGTTGACAAATAATCTACTAATTAGTCACTCCCTTTGTTTTGTCACGCTTAAAGCCGGCTGACAATCTTGGACAGATCAAATGAAAAATTAAGACCACCCCTCCCCCCCATTTCAATGATGGAAAAATGGCGCGTTTTGCTTTGCGCGCGGATTCATCATTGAATTTGGGGGGAGGGGGAGTTTAATTTTTCATTTTATTCTGTCCAAGATTGTCCGACGTTCACACTGACGTTACCAGTAGCTTCATAGGTCAAATACTATAAGATGAAACCTGCAATCACGCTTTTAAAACTAAACCTAGCGCAAAGAAACTCAACCACACGAAAACAGTGGTCCTGTGTGGAAATGAAAACATCACATAAGTACTGTATTTAAAAGGAAATCTTGATAAAGTGTGTGTCGTGTGTATTCTATTAATATGGAGATGGAATAGGCATAGTTGCGTGTCATGACTATTGTCGCATTAGGCTGAGTTATTGCAGCCTTAGTGTAAAAAAATTTTTGCAAGACAAATAAAGAAGTGGAAAACTGAAAAGGCGCCTGTCAGAACACGCTTGTACTCAATTCAAGCTACATTGTAACATTACATTCCAGTGGTATTATGAAGGTACTGGGGAGTGAATTCGTGTTAATGAATAAAAGAAAAGAGAGGCTCTCGTACATGAGATGGAAAACCATTTTCTTTTTCTTTCTTTCTTTTTTTTTTTTTTTTTGTGCTTACGGGCGAAAGCCCGTGTAAATCAACTGGCTGGCAGCTGTTGACTAGACTGGTGGAAAACTAGAAAAAAGAAAAGAAGAAAAGTCTAGAAAGATTAAAAAAAAAAAGATTATGATGAAGAGATGAGGGGCTCGAACCAGCGGTATCATCTACGTTCAGCACACTGTACGCAATACACGCTCTGAACCCATGTGCTATTGCGTCTACACATTCAAGTTCTTGTGAATTTAAAGTTCTAAAACTGTCTTTGTTTACACTGAAGACCTTGATGCAAGACTTTAAACACTTCATTTTATTGATATTTTTCAATTCTTAAGAACTTACAACGATTTTATTATTTGAAAGTCTCTATTGGCACGGTTTACAAACTGTTAGCAACGATTTTCCACGATTTACCACGGTTTCGTTGCAGTGAGAGACAAATGAAAGACTTGAATCAAATATATTTTACTGATAGCCGGAATCGTCCAAAACCGTTTGAAACCGTTCAAAACCAGCCATAAACCGTGCAAAATACATCGTAAACCGTCAATAAAAACGTTTGAAGTATCATTCCGGAAACATAGTTCCAGTAGGCGATGGCCGGTCAGTGAGTACTGTGACCCAAGGAGTTAATATTTTAGTCGTTCTCCGTTGTTTTGTATTATGCCGGTGATGCGACCACTCATAGACTGGATAGTTTTATCGATCAACTCCTGAGAAATACCACTGATTGTTCTCTGCACTCTATCACAGAATTCTTCATACGACTCATGTATGATGTCTTCGTTCAGGGCATCTTTTTCCAACTTTTTGGAAGCAATGTGAAAAATGTTCTCAATAGGATTTAAATCGGGACTTCGCGGCGGTATTTTTAATAGTTCGCAATGACAACGAGCCATAGCTTCACGGGCTGTTTTACTGTTTTGGCTAGGGTCACCGTCTTGCAGCCAGAGGTGAGTCAATCCCTTGGCAGATCGTTCAAACATGGTGTTAAAGTGTTGGTCAATAAACGATGCAAAATATTTTGCATCCATTTTTTCGTATCTCAAACAAATTATTGCTCCTCCACCGTGAGTCATTGCTACCATCATCCTGGCAACTTTACCTCCTGTTCCGACTTTACTTCCCTTAGCCAAACACCCTTGGTTTAAACCTTCGGATTTTTTTCGCCATACTCTCCCTTTGGGTGCTCGGGCTTGGTCCATGGGGTTGGTCTTGTAAATAAACGAGACCTCATCTAAGTAAAACGCGATAGTGTCCGTCCAGACACTCTGAGGGTAATTTGATTGCATCCGTCTAGCAAATTCTACTCTTCTCTCTTTGTCGCTTTGACTCATTAGTCCCTTTTTACGAGCCTGCAGGAAGAAGTACCCGTTTCTATTTAACAAACGCCGAACCGTTCGATCAGTGACATGACGAATTCCTGTCCGCTCCATCAGGCGCCGCGAAGAAAATGAACCCTCTTGCTCTCTTAACTCTTCAATGGTTCTAAGATTCAACGCTTCGTGTTCAGGAGTAAGCTTTTTCTTTCTGCCGCTCAAATGTCTCCTGCTCTCATGTACTTCCTTGTATTTTGAGCTCGTTACGCGGTGAACACTTGCTGTCGAGACCTGAAAGCGTTCGGCGACCTCATTTAATGTGAGATTTGTAGTCATCTTTAGGACTCTGATTGAAGCCTTTGTTTCTTCCGATATTCTTTTTCTCGAGGGCATGTTGTCTGAGGATTTTTCAGTGCTTTTTGGAAAGTTGTGCAAACAATTGCGTATTTTATTTACTCTCTGTTACCAAAATATCGCACTTGTAATACCTTAACACAGATACCGCCTTCAGGTTGTGACGCGCGTGACTGCGTTAGACACAGTTGATATAGCCCGATAAATGTGTTGACAAATAATCTACTAATTAGTCACTCCCTTTGTTTTGTCACGCTTAAAGCCGGCTGACAATCTTGGACAGATCAAATGAAAAATTAAGACCACCCCTCCCCCCCATTTCAATGATGGAAAAATGGCGCGTTTTGCTTTGCGCGCGGATTCATCATTGAATTTGGGGGGAGGGGGAGTTTAATTTTTCATTTTATTCTGTCCAAGATTGTCCGACGTTCACACTGACGTTACCAGTAGCTTCATAGGTCAAATACTATAAGATGAAACCTGCAATCACGCTTTTAAAACTAAACCTAGCGCAAAGAAACTCAACCACACGAAAACAGTGGTCCTGTGTGGAAATGAAAACATCACATAAGTACTGTATTTAAAAGGAAATCTTGATAAAGTGTGTGTCGTGTGTATTCTATTAATATGGAGATGGAATAGGCATAGTTGCGTGTCATGACTATTGTCGCATTAGGCTGAGTTATTGCAGCCTTAGTGTAAAAAAATTTTTGCAAGACAAATAAAGAAGTGGAAAACTGAAAAGGCGCCTGTCAGAACACGCTTGTACTCAATTCAAGCTACATTGTAACATTACATTCCAGTGGTATTATGAAGGTACTGGGGAGTGAATTCGTGTTAATGAATAAAAGAAAAGAGAGGCTCTCGTACATGAGATGGAAAACCATTTTCTTTTTCTTTCTTTCTTTTTTTTTTTTTTTTTGTGCTTACGGGCGAAAGCCCGTGTAAATCAACTGGCTGGCAGCTGTTGACTAGACTGGTGGAAAACTAGAAAAAAGAAAAGAAGAAAAGTCTAGAAAGATTAAAAAAAAAAAGATTATGATGAAGAGATGAGGGGCTCGAACCAGCGGTATCATCTACGTTCAGCACACTGTACGCAATACACGCTCTGAACCCATGTGCTATTGCGTCTACACATTCAAGTTCTTGTGAATTTAAAGTTCTAAAACTGTCTTTGTTTACACTGAAGACCTTGATGCAAGACTTTAAACACTTCATTTTATTGATATTTTTCAATTCTTAAGAACTTACAACGATTTTATTATTTGAAAGTCTCTATTGGCACGGTTTACAAACTGTTAGCAACGATTTTCCACGATTTACCACGGTTTCGTTGCAGTGAGAGACAAATGAAAGACTTGAATCAAATATATTTTACTGATAGCCGGAATCGTCCAAAACCGTTTGAAACCGTTCAAAACCAGCCATAAACCGTGCAAAATACATCGTAAACCGTCAATAAAAACGTTTGAAGTATCATTCCGGAAACATAGTTCCAGTAGGCGATGGCCGGTCAGTGAGTACTGTGACCCAAGGAGTTAATATTTTAGTCGTTCTCCGTTGTTTTGTATTATGCCGGTGATGCGACCACTCATAGACTGGATAGTTTTATCGATCAACTCCTGAGAAATACCACTGATTGTTCTCTGCACTCTATCACAGAATTCTTCATACGACTCATGTATGATGTCTTCGTTCAGGGCATCTTTTTCCAACTTTTTGGAAGCAATGTGAAAAATGTTCTCAATAGGATTTAAATCGGGACTTCGCGGCGGTATTTTTAATAGTTCGCAATGACAACGAGCCATAGCTTCACGGGCTGTTTTACTGTTTTGGCTAGGGTCACCGTCTTGCAGCCAGAGGTGAGTCAATCCCTTGGCAGATCGTTCAAACATGGTGTTAAAGTGTTGGTCAATAAACGATGCAAAATATTTTGCATCCATTTTTTCGTATCTCAAACAAATTATTGCTCCTCCACCGTGAGTCATTGCTACCATCATCCTGGCAACTTTACCTCCTGTTCCGACTTTACTTCCCTTAGCCAAACACCCTTGGTTTAAACCTTCGGATTTTTTTCGCCATACTCTCCCTTTGGGTGCTCGGGCTTGGTCCATGGGGTTGGTCTTGTAAATAAACGAGACCTCATCTAAGTAAAACGCGATAGTGTCCGTCCAGACACTCTGAGGGTAATTTGATTGCATCCGTCTAGCAAATTCTACTCTTCTCTCTTTGTCGCTTTGACTCATTAGTCCCTTTTTACGAGCCTGCAGGAAGAAGTACCCGTTTCTATTTAACAAACGCCGAACCGTTCGATCAGTGACATGACGAATTCCTGTCCGCTCCATCAGGCGCCGCGAAGAAAATGAACCCTCTTGCTCTCTTAACTCTTCAATGGTTCTAAGATTCAACGCTTCGTGTTCAGGAGTAAGCTTTTTCTTTCTGCCGCTCAAATGTCTCCTGCTCTCATGTACTTCCTTGTATTTTGAGCTCGTTACGCGGTGAACACTTGCTGTCGAGACCTGAAAGCGTTCGGCGACCTCATTTAATGTGAGATTTGTAGTCATCTTTAGGACTCTGATTGAAGCCTTTGTTTCTTCCGATATTCTTTTTCTCGAGGGCATGTTGTCTGAGGATTTTTCAGTGCTTTTTGGAAAGTTGTGCAAACAATTGCGTATTTTATTTACTCTCTGTTACCAAAATATCGCACTTGTAATACCTTAACACAGATACCGCCTTCAGGTTGTGACGCGCGTGACTGCGTTAGACACAGTTGATATAGCCCGATAAATGTGTTGACAAATAATCTACTAATTAGTCACTCCCTTTGTTTTGTCACGCTTAAAGCCGGCTGACAATCTTGGACAGATCAAATGAAAAATTAAGACCACCCCTCCCCCCCATTTCAATGATGGAAAAATGGCGCGTTTTGCTTTGCGCGCGGATTCATCATTGAATTTGGGGGGAGGGGGAGTTTAATTTTTCATTTTATTCTGTCCAAGATTGTCCGACGTTCACACTGACGTTACCAGTAGCTTCATAGGTCAAATACTATAAGATGAAACCTGCAATCACGCTTTTAAAACTAAACCTAGCGCAAAGAAACTCAACCACACGAAAACAGTGGTCCTGTGTGGAAATGAAAACATCACATAAGTACTGTATTTAAAAGGAAATCTTGATAAAGTGTGTGTCGTGTGTATTCTATTAATATGGAGATGGAATAGGCATAGTTGCGTGTCATGACTATTGTCGCATTAGGCTGAGTTATTGCAGCCTTAGTGTAAAAAAATTTTTGCAAGACAAATAAAGAAGTGGAAAACTGAAAAGGCGCCTGTCAGAACACGCTTGTACTCAATTCAAGCTACATTGTAACATTACATTCCAGTGGTATTATGAAGGTACTGGGGAGTGAATTCGTGTTAATGAATAAAAGAAAAGAGAGGCTCTCGTACATGAGATGGAAAACCATTTTCTTTTTCTTTCTTTCTTTTTTTTTTTTTTTTTGTGCTTACGGGCGAAAGCCCGTGTAAATCAACTGGCTGGCAGCTGTTGACTAGACTGGTGGAAAACTAGAAAAAAGAAAAGAAGAAAAGTCTAGAAAGATTAAAAAAAAAAAGATTATGATGAAGAGATGAGGGGCTCGAACCAGCGGTATCATCTACGTTCAGCACACTGTACGCAATACACGCTCTGAACCCATGTGCTATTGCGTCTACACATTCAAGTTCTTGTGAATTTAAAGTTCTAAAACTGTCTTTGTTTACACTGAAGACCTTGATGCAAGACTTTAAACACTTCATTTTATTGATATTTTTCAATTCTTAAGAACTTACAACGATTTTATTATTTGAAAGTCTCTATTGGCACGGTTTACAAACTGTTAGCAACGATTTTCCACGATTTACCACGGTTTCGTTGCAGTGAGAGACAAATGAAAGACTTGAATCAAATATATTTTACTGATAGCCGGAATCGTCCAAAACCGTTTGAAACCGTTCAAAACCAGCCATAAACCGTGCAAAATACATCGTAAACCGTCAATAAAAACGTTTGAAGTATCATTCCGGAAACATAGTTCCAGTAGGCGATGGCCGGTCAGTGAGTACTGTGACCCAAGGAGTTAATATTTTAGTCGTTCTCCGTTGTTTTGTATTATGCCGGTGATGCGACCACTCATAGACTGGATAGTTTTATCGATCAACTCCTGAGAAATACCACTGATTGTTCTCTGCACTCTATCACAGAATTCTTCATACGACTCATGTATGATGTCTTCGTTCAGGGCATCTTTTTCCAACTTTTTGGAAGCAATGTGAAAAATGTTCTCAATAGGATTTAAATCGGGACTTCGCGGCGGTATTTTTAATAGTTCGCAATGACAACGAGCCATAGCTTCACGGGCTGTTTTACTGTTTTGGCTAGGGTCACCGTCTTGCAGCCAGAGGTGAGTCAATCCCTTGGCAGATCGTTCAAACATGGTGTTAAAGTGTTGGTCAATAAACGATGCAAAATATTTTGCATCCATTTTTTCGTATCTCAAACAAATTATTGCTCCTCCACCGTGAGTCATTGCTACCATCATCCTGGCAACTTTACCTCCTGTTCCGACTTTACTTCCCTTAGCCAAACACCCTTGGTTTAAACCTTCGGATTTTTTTCGCCATACTCTCCCTTTGGGTGCTCGGGCTTGGTCCATGGGGTTGGTCTTGTAAATAAACGAGACCTCATCTAAGTAAAACGCGATAGTGTCCGTCCAGACACTCTGAGGGTAATTTGATTGCATCCGTCTAGCAAATTCTACTCTTCTCTCTTTGTCGCTTTGACTCATTAGTCCCTTTTTACGAGCCTGCAGGAAGAAGTACCCGTTTCTATTTAACAAACGCCGAACCGTTCGATCAGTGACATGACGAATTCCTGTCCGCTCCATCAGGCGCCGCGAAGAAAATGAACCCTCTTGCTCTCTTAACTCTTCAATGGTTCTAAGATTCAACGCTTCGTGTTCAGGAGTAAGCTTTTTCTTTCTGCCGCTCAAATGTCTCCTGCTCTCATGTACTTCCTTGTATTTTGAGCTCGTTACGCGGTGAACACTTGCTGTCGAGACCTGAAAGCGTTCGGCGACCTCATTTAATGTGAGATTTGTAGTCATCTTTAGGACTCTGATTGAAGCCTTTGTTTCTTCCGATATTCTTTTTCTCGAGGGCATGTTGTCTGAGGATTTTTCAGTGCTTTTTGGAAAGTTGTGCAAACAATTGCGTATTTTATTTACTCTCTGTTACCAAAATATCGCACTTGTAATACCTTAACACAGATACCGCCTTCAGGTTGTGACGCGCGTGACTGCGTTAGACACAGTTGATATAGCCCGATAAATGTGTTGACAAATAATCTACTAATTAGTCACTCCCTTTGTTTTGTCACGCTTAAAGCCGGCTGACATGTCCGACGTTCACACTGACGTTACCAGTAGCTTCATAGGTCAAATACTATAAGATGAAACCTGCAATCACGCTTTTAAAACTAAACCTAGCGCAAAGAAACTCAACCACACGAAAACAGTGGTCCTGTGTGGAAATGAAAACATCACATAAGTACTGTATTTAAAAGGAAATCTTGATAAAGTGTGTGTCGTGTGTATTCTATTAATATGGAGATGGAATAGGCATAGTTGCGTGTCATGACTATTGTCGCATTAGGCTGAGTTATTGCAGCCTTAGTGTAAAAAAATTTTTGCAAGACAAATAAAGAAGTGGAAAACTGAAAAGGCGCCTGTCAGAACACGCTTGTACTCAATTCAAGCTACATTGTAACATTACATTCCAGTGGTATTATGAAGGTACTGGGGAGTGAATTCGTGTTAATGAATAAAAGAAAAGAGAGGCTCTCGTACATGAGATGGAAAACCATTTTCTTTTTCTTTCTTTCTTTTTTTTTTTTTTTTTGTGCTTACGGGCGAAAGCCCGTGTAAATCAACTGGCTGGCAGCTGTTGACTAGACTGGTGGAAAACTAGAAAAAAGAAAAGAAGAAAAGTCTAGAAAGATTAAAAAAAAAAAGATTATGATGAAGAGATGAGGGGCTCGAACCAGCGGTATCATCTACGTTCAGCACACTGTACGCAATACACGCTCTGAACCCATGTGCTATTGCGTCTACACATTCAAGTTCTTGTGAATTTAAAGTTCTAAAACTGTCTTTGTTTACACTGAAGACCTTGATGCAAGACTTTAAACACTTCATTTTATTGATATTTTTCAATTCTTAAGAACTTACAACGATTTTATTATTTGAAAGTCTCTATTGGCACGGTTTACAAACTGTTAGCAACGATTTTCCACGATTTACCACGGTTTCGTTGCAGTGAGAGACAAATGAAAGACTTGAATCAAATATATTTTACTGATAGCCGGAATCGTCCAAAACCGTTTGAAACCGTTCAAAACCAGCCATAAACCGTGCAAAATACATCGTAAACCGTCAATAAAAACGTTTGAAGTATCATTCCGGAAACATAGTTCCAGTAGGCGATGGCCGGTCAGTGAGTACTGTGACCCAAGGAGTTAATATTTTAGTCGTTCTCCGTTGTTTTGTATTATGCCGGTGATGCGACCACTCATAGACTGGATAGTTTTATCGATCAACTCCTGAGAAATACCACTGATTGTTCTCTGCACTCTATCACAGAATTCTTCATACGACTCATGTATGATGTCTTCGTTCAGGGCATCTTTTTCCAACTTTTTGGAAGCAATGTGAAAAATGTTCTCAATAGGATTTAAATCGGGACTTCGCGGCGGTATTTTTAATAGTTCGCAATGACAACGAGCCATAGCTTCACGGGCTGTTTTACTGTTTTGGCTAGGGTCACCGTCTTGCAGCCAGAGGTGAGTCAATCCCTTGGCAGATCGTTCAAACATGGTGTTAAAGTGTTGGTCAATAAACGATGCAAAATATTTTGCATCCATTTTTTCGTATCTCAAACAAATTATTGCTCCTCCACCGTGAGTCATTGCTACCATCATCCTGGCAACTTTACCTCCTGTTCCGACTTTACTTCCCTTAGCCAAACACCCTTGGTTTAAACCTTCGGATTTTTTTCGCCATACTCTCCCTTTGGGTGCTCGGGCTTGGTCCATGGGGTTGGTCTTGTAAATAAACGAGACCTCATCTAAGTAAAACGCGATAGTGTCCGTCCAGACACTCTGAGGGTAATTTGATTGCATCCGTCTAGCAAATTCTACTCTTCTCTCTTTGTCGCTTTGACTCATTAGTCCCTTTTTACGAGCCTGCAGGAAGAAGTACCCGTTTCTATTTAACAAACGCCGAACCGTTCGATCAGTGACATGACGAATTCCTGTCCGCTCCATCAGGCGCCGCGAAGAAAATGAACCCTCTTGCTCTCTTAACTCTTCAATGGTTCTAAGATTCAACGCTTCGTGTTCAGGAGTAAGCTTTTTCTTTCTGCCGCTCAAATGTCTCCTGCTCTCATGTACTTCCTTGTATTTTGAGCTCGTTACGCGGTGAACACTTGCTGTCGAGACCTGAAAGCGTTCGGCGACCTCATTTAATGTGAGATTTGTAGTCATCTTTAGGACTCTGATTGAAGCCTTTGTTTCTTCCGATATTCTTTTTCTCGAGGGCATGTTGTCTGAGGATTTTTCAGTGCTTTTTGGAAAGTTGTGCAAACAATTGCGTATTTTATTTACTCTCTGTTACCAAAATATCGCACTTGTAATACCTTAACACAGATACCGCCTTCAGGTTGTGACGCGCGTGACTGCGTTAGACACAGTTGATATAGCCCGATAAATGTGTTGACAAATAATCTACTAATTAGTCACTCCCTTTGTTTTGTCACGCTTAAAGCCGGCTGACAATCTTGGACAGATCAAATGAAAAATTAAGACCACCCCTCCCCCCCATTTCAATGATGGAAAAATGGCGCGTTTTGCTTTGCGCGCGGATTCATCATTGAATTTGGGGGGAGGGGGAGTTTAATTTTTCATTTTATTCTGTCCAAGATTGTCCGACGTTCACACTGACGTTACCAGTAGCTTCATAGGTCAAATACTATAAGATGAAACCTGCAATCACGCTTTTAAAACTAAACCTAGCGCAAAGAAACTCAACCACACGAAAACAGTGGTCCTGTGTGGAAATGAAAACATCACATAAGTACTGTATTTAAAAGGAAATCTTGATAAAGTGTGTGTCGTGTGTATTCTATTAATATGGAGATGGAATAGGCATAGTTGCGTGTCATGACTATTGTCGCATTAGGCTGAGTTATTGCAGCCTTAGTGTAAAAAAATTTTTGCAAGACAAATAAAGAAGTGGAAAACTGAAAAGGCGCCTGTCAGAACACGCTTGTACTCAATTCAAGCTACATTGTAACATTACATTCCAGTGGTATTATGAAGGTACTGGGGAGTGAATTCGTGTTAATGAATAAAAGAAAAGAGAGGCTCTCGTACATGAGATGGAAAACCATTTTCTTTTTCTTTCTTTCTTTTTTTTTTTTTTTTTGTGCTTACGGGCGAAAGCCCGTGTAAATCAACTGGCTGGCAGCTGTTGACTAGACTGGTGGAAAACTAGAAAAAAGAAAAGAAGAAAAGTCTAGAAAGATTAAAAAAAAAAAGATTATGATGAAGAGATGAGGGGCTCGAACCAGCGGTATCATCTACGTTCAGCACACTGTACGCAATACACGCTCTGAACCCATGTGCTATTGCGTCTACACATTCAAGTTCTTGTGAATTTAAAGTTCTAAAACTGTCTTTGTTTACACTGAAGACCTTGATGCAAGACTTTAAACACTTCATTTTATTGATATTTTTCAATTCTTAAGAACTTACAACGATTTTATTATTTGAAAGTCTCTATTGGCACGGTTTACAAACTGTTAGCAACGATTTTCCACGATTTACCACGGTTTCGTTGCAGTGAGAGACAAATGAAAGACTTGAATCAAATATATTTTACTGATAGCCGGAATCGTCCAAAACCGTTTGAAACCGTTCAAAACCAGCCATAAACCGTGCAAAATACATCGTAAACCGTCAATAAAAACGTTTGAAGTATCATTCCGGAAACATAGTTCCAGTAGGCGATGGCCGGTCAGTGAGTACTGTGACCCAAGGAGTTAATATTTTAGTCGTTCTCCGTTGTTTTGTATTATGCCGGTGATGCGACCACTCATAGACTGGATAGTTTTATCGATCAACTCCTGAGAAATACCACTGATTGTTCTCTGCACTCTATCACAGAATTCTTCATACGACTCATGTATGATGTCTTCGTTCAGGGCATCTTTTTCCAACTTTTTGGAAGCAATGTGAAAAATGTTCTCAATAGGATTTAAATCGGGACTTCGCGGCGGTATTTTTAATAGTTCGCAATGACAACGAGCCATAGCTTCACGGGCTGTTTTACTGTTTTGGCTAGGGTCACCGTCTTGCAGCCAGAGGTGAGTCAATCCCTTGGCAGATCGTTCAAACATGGTGTTAAAGTGTTGGTCAATAAACGATGCAAAATATTTTGCATCCATTTTTTCGTATCTCAAACAAATTATTGCTCCTCCACCGTGAGTCATTGCTACCATCATCCTGGCAACTTTACCTCCTGTTCCGACTTTACTTCCCTTAGCCAAACACCCTTGGTTTAAACCTTCGGATTTTTTTCGCCATACTCTCCCTTTGGGTGCTCGGGCTTGGTCCATGGGGTTGGTCTTGTAAATAAACGAGACCTCATCTAAGTAAAACGCGATAGTGTCCGTCCAGACACTCTGAGGGTAATTTGATTGCATCCGTCTAGCAAATTCTACTCTTCTCTCTTTGTCGCTTTGACTCATTAGTCCCTTTTTACGAGCCTGCAGGAAGAAGTACCCGTTTCTATTTAACAAACGCCGAACCGTTCGATCAGTGACATGACGAATTCCTGTCCGCTCCATCAGGCGCCGCGAAGAAAATGAACCCTCTTGCTCTCTTAACTCTTCAATGGTTCTAAGATTCAACGCTTCGTGTTCAGGAGTAAGCTTTTTCTTTCTGCCGCTCAAATGTCTCCTGCTCTCATGTACTTCCTTGTATTTTGAGCTCGTTACGCGGTGAACACTTGCTGTCGAGACCTGAAAGCGTTCGGCGACCTCATTTAATGTGAGATTTGTAGTCATCTTTAGGACTCTGATTGAAGCCTTTGTTTCTTCCGATATTCTTTTTCTCGAGGGCATGTTGTCTGAGGATTTTTCAGTGCTTTTTGGAAAGTTGTGCAAACAATTGCGTATTTTATTTACTCTCTGTTACCAAAATATCGCACTTGTAATACCTTAACACAGATACCGCCTTCAGGTTGTGACGCGCGTGACTGCGTTAGACACAGTTGATATAGCCCGATAAATGTGTTGACAAATAATCTACTAATTAGTCACTCCCTTTGTTTTGTCACGCTTAAAGCCGGCTGACAATCTTGGACAGATCAAATGAAAAATTAAGACCACCCCTCCCCCCCATTTCAATGATGGAAAAATGGCGCGTTTTGCTTTGCGCGCGGATTCATCATTGAATTTGGGGGGAGGGGGAGTTTAATTTTTCATTTTATTCTGTCCAAGATTGTCCGACGTTCACACTGACGTTACCAGTAGCTTCATAGGTCAAATACTATAAGATGAAACCTGCAATCACGCTTTTAAAACTAAACCTAGCGCAAAGAAACTCAACCACACGAAAACAGTGGTCCTGTGTGGAAATGAAAACATCACATAAGTACTGTATTTAAAAGGAAATCTTGATAAAGTGTGTGTCGTGTGTATTCTATTAATATGGAGATGGAATAGGCATAGTTGCGTGTCATGACTATTGTCGCATTAGGCTGAGTTATTGCAGCCTTAGTGTAAAAAAATTTTTGCAAGACAAATAAAGAAGTGGAAAACTGAAAAGGCGCCTGTCAGAACACGCTTGTACTCAATTCAAGCTACATTGTAACATTACATTCCAGTGGTATTATGAAGGTACTGGGGAGTGAATTCGTGTTAATGAATAAAAGAAAAGAGAGGCTCTCGTACATGAGATGGAAAACCATTTTCTTTTTCTTTCTTTCTTTTTTTTTTTTTTTTTGTGCTTACGGGCGAAAGCCCGTGTAAATCAACTGGCTGGCAGCTGTTGACTAGACTGGTGGAAAACTAGAAAAAAGAAAAGAAGAAAAGTCTAGAAAGATTAAAAAAAAAAAGATTATGATGAAGAGATGAGGGGCTCGAACCAGCGGTATCATCTACGTTCAGCACACTGTACGCAATACACGCTCTGAACCCATGTGCTATTGCGTCTACACATTCAAGTTCTTGTGAATTTAAAGTTCTAAAACTGTCTTTGTTTACACTGAAGACCTTGATGCAAGACTTTAAACACTTCATTTTATTGATATTTTTCAATTCTTAAGAACTTACAACGATTTTATTATTTGAAAGTCTCTATTGGCACGGTTTACAAACTGTTAGCAACGATTTTCCACGATTTACCACGGTTTCGTTGCAGTGAGAGACAAATGAAAGACTTGAATCAAATATATTTTACTGATAGCCGGAATCGTCCAAAACCGTTTGAAACCGTTCAAAACCAGCCATAAACCGTGCAAAATACATCGTAAACCGTCAATAAAAACGTTTGAAGTATCATTCCGGAAACATAGTTCCAGTAGGCGATGGCCGGTCAGTGAGTACTGTGACCCAAGGAGTTAATATTTTAGTCGTTCTCCGTTGTTTTGTATTATGCCGGTGATGCGACCACTCATAGACTGGATAGTTTTATCGATCAACTCCTGAGAAATACCACTGATTGTTCTCTGCACTCTATCACAGAATTCTTCATACGACTCATGTATGATGTCTTCGTTCAGGGCATCTTTTTCCAACTTTTTGGAAGCAATGTGAAAAATGTTCTCAATAGGATTTAAATCGGGACTTCGCGGCGGTATTTTTAATAGTTCGCAATGACAACGAGCCATAGCTTCACGGGCTGTTTTACTGTTTTGGCTAGGGTCACCGTCTTGCAGCCAGAGGTGAGTCAATCCCTTGGCAGATCGTTCAAACATGGTGTTAAAGTGTTGGTCAATAAACGATGCAAAATATTTTGCATCCATTTTTTCGTATCTCAAACAAATTATTGCTCCTCCACCGTGAGTCATTGCTACCATCATCCTGGCAACTTTACCTCCTGTTCCGACTTTACTTCCCTTAGCCAAACACCCTTGGTTTAAACCTTCGGATTTTTTTCGCCATACTCTCCCTTTGGGTGCTCGGGCTTGGTCCATGGGGTTGGTCTTGTAAATAAACGAGACCTCATCTAAGTAAAACGCGATAGTGTCCGTCCAGACACTCTGAGGGTAATTTGATTGCATCCGTCTAGCAAATTCTACTCTTCTCTCTTTGTCGCTTTGACTCATTAGTCCCTTTTTACGAGCCTGCAGGAAGAAGTACCCGTTTCTATTTAACAAACGCCGAACCGTTCGATCAGTGACATGACGAATTCCTGTCCGCTCCATCAGGCGCCGCGAAGAAAATGAACCCTCTTGCTCTCTTAACTCTTCAATGGTTCTAAGATTCAACGCTTCGTGTTCAGGAGTAAGCTTTTTCTTTCTGCCGCTCAAATGTCTCCTGCTCTCATGTACTTCCTTGTATTTTGAGCTCGTTACGCGGTGAACACTTGCTGTCGAGACCTGAAAGCGTTCGGCGACCTCATTTAATGTGAGATTTGTAGTCATCTTTAGGACTCTGATTGAAGCCTTTGTTTCTTCCGATATTCTTTTTCTCGAGGGCATGTTGTCTGAGGATTTTTCAGTGCTTTTTGGAAAGTTGTGCAAACAATTGCGTATTTTATTTACTCTCTGTTACCAAAATATCGCACTTGTAATACCTTAACACAGATACCGCCTTCAGGTTGTGACGCGCGTGACTGCGTTAGACACAGTTGATATAGCCCGATAAATGTGTTGACAAATAATCTACTAATTAGTCACTCCCTTTGTTTTGTCACGCTTAAAGCCGGCTGACAATCTTGGACAGATCAAATGAAAAATTAAGACCACCCCTCCCCCCCATTTCAATGATGGAAAAATGGCGCGTTTTGCTTTGCGCGCGGATTCATCATTGAATTTGGGGGGAGGGGGAGTTTAATTTTTCATTTTATTCTGTCCAAGATTGTCCGACGTTCACACTGACGTTACCAGTAGCTTCATAGGTCAAATACTATAAGATGAAACCTGCAATCACGCTTTTAAAACTAAACCTAGCGCAAAGAAACTCAACCACACGAAAACAGTGGTCCTGTGTGGAAATGAAAACATCACATAAGTACTGTATTTAAAAGGAAATCTTGATAAAGTGTGTGTCGTGTGTATTCTATTAATATGGAGATGGAATAGGCATAGTTGCGTGTCATGACTATTGTCGCATTAGGCTGAGTTATTGCAGCCTTAGTGTAAAAAAATTTTTGCAAGACAAATAAAGAAGTGGAAAACTGAAAAGGCGCCTGTCAGAACACGCTTGTACTCAATTCAAGCTACATTGTAACATTACATTCCAGTGGTATTATGAAGGTACTGGGGAGTGAATTCGTGTTAATGAATAAAAGAAAAGAGAGGCTCTCGTACATGAGATGGAAAACCATTTTCTTTTTCTTTCTTTCTTTTTTTTTTTTTTTTTGTGCTTACGGGCGAAAGCCCGTGTAAATCAACTGGCTGGCAGCTGTTGACTAGACTGGTGGAAAACTAGAAAAAAGAAAAGAAGAAAAGTCTAGAAAGATTAAAAAAAAAAAGATTATGATGAAGAGATGAGGGGCTCGAACCAGCGGTATCATCTACGTTCAGCACACTGTACGCAATACACGCTCTGAACCCATGTGCTATTGCGTCTACACATTCAAGTTCTTGTGAATTTAAAGTTCTAAAACTGTCTTTGTTTACACTGAAGACCTTGATGCAAGACTTTAAACACTTCATTTTATTGATATTTTTCAATTCTTAAGAACTTACAACGATTTTATTATTTGAAAGTCTCTATTGGCACGGTTTACAAACTGTTAGCAACGATTTTCCACGATTTACCACGGTTTCGTTGCAGTGAGAGACAAATGAAAGACTTGAATCAAATATATTTTACTGATAGCCGGAATCGTCCAAAACCGTTTGAAACCGTTCAAAACCAGCCATAAACCGTGCAAAATACATCGTAAACCGTCAATAAAAACGTTTGAAGTATCATTCCGGAAACATAGTTCCAGTAGGCGATGGCCGGTCAGTGAGTACTGTGACCCAAGGAGTTAATATTTTAGTCGTTCTCCGTTGTTTTGTATTATGCCGGTGATGCGACCACTCATAGACTGGATAGTTTTATCGATCAACTCCTGAGAAATACCACTGATTGTTCTCTGCACTCTATCACAGAATTCTTCATACGACTCATGTATGATGTCTTCGTTCAGGGCATCTTTTTCCAACTTTTTGGAAGCAATGTGAAAAATGTTCTCAATAGGATTTAAATCGGGACTTCGCGGCGGTATTTTTAATAGTTCGCAATGACAACGAGCCATAGCTTCACGGGCTGTTTTACTGTTTTGGCTAGGGTCACCGTCTTGCAGCCAGAGGTGAGTCAATCCCTTGGCAGATCGTTCAAACATGGTGTTAAAGTGTTGGTCAATAAACGATGCAAAATATTTTGCATCCATTTTTTCGTATCTCAAACAAATTATTGCTCCTCCACCGTGAGTCATTGCTACCATCATCCTGGCAACTTTACCTCCTGTTCCGACTTTACTTCCCTTAGCCAAACACCCTTGGTTTAAACCTTCGGATTTTTTTCGCCATACTCTCCCTTTGGGTGCTCGGGCTTGGTCCATGGGGTTGGTCTTGTAAATAAACGAGACCTCATCTAAGTAAAACGCGATAGTGTCCGTCCAGACACTCTGAGGGTAATTTGATTGCATCCGTCTAGCAAATTCTACTCTTCTCTCTTTGTCGCTTTGACTCATTAGTCCCTTTTTACGAGCCTGCAGGAAGAAGTACCCGTTTCTATTTAACAAACGCCGAACCGTTCGATCAGTGACATGACGAATTCCTGTCCGCTCCATCAGGCGCCGCGAAGAAAATGAACCCTCTTGCTCTCTTAACTCTTCAATGGTTCTAAGATTCAACGCTTCGTGTTCAGGAGTAAGCTTTTTCTTTCTGCCGCTCAAATGTCTCCTGCTCTCATGTACTTCCTTGTATTTTGAGCTCGTTACGCGGTGAACACTTGCTGTCGAGACCTGAAAGCGTTCGGCGACCTCATTTAATGTGAGATTTGTAGTCATCTTTAGGACTCTGATTGAAGCCTTTGTTTCTTCCGATATTCTTTTTCTCGAGGGCATGTTGTCTGAGGATTTTTCAGTGCTTTTTGGAAAGTTGTGCAAACAATTGCGTATTTTATTTACTCTCTGTTACCAAAATATCGCACTTGTAATACCTTAACACAGATACCGCCTTCAGGTTGTGACGCGCGTGACTGCGTTAGACACAGTTGATATAGCCCGATAAATGTGTTGACAAATAATCTACTAATTAGTCACTCCCTTTGTTTTGTCACGCTTAAAGCCGGCTGACATGTCCGACGTTCACACTGACGTTACCAGTAGCTTCATAGGTCAAATACTATAAGATGAAACCTGCAATCACGCTTTTAAAACTAAACCTAGCGCAAAGAAACTCAACCACACGAAAACAGTGGTCCTGTGTGGAAATGAAAACATCACATAAGTACTGTATTTAAAAGGAAATCTTGATAAAGTGTGTGTCGTGTGTATTCTATTAATATGGAGATGGAATAGGCATAGTTGCGTGTCATGACTATTGTCGCATTAGGCTGAGTTATTGCAGCCTTAGTGTAAAAAAATTTTTGCAAGACAAATAAAGAAGTGGAAAACTGAAAAGGCGCCTGTCAGAACACGCTTGTACTCAATTCAAGCTACATTGTAACATTACATTCCAGTGGTA
The DNA here is from genome assembly GCF_977016875.1 of Pavona decussata. Taxonomy (NCBI): domain Eukaryota; kingdom Metazoa; phylum Cnidaria; class Anthozoa; order Scleractinia; family Agariciidae; genus Pavona; species Pavona decussata. The sequence continues at coordinate 21,188 of NW_028145935.1, forward strand.
TTATGAAGGTACTGGGGAGTGAATTCGTGTTAATGAATAAAAGAAAAGAGAGGCTCTCGTACATGAGATGGAAAACCATTTTCTTTTTCTTTCTTTCTTTTTTTTTTTTTTTTTGTGCTTACGGGCGAAAGCCCGTGTAAATCAACTGGCTGGCAGCTGTTGACTAGACTGGTGGAAAACTAGAAAAAAGAAAAGAAGAAAAGTCTAGAAAGATTAAAAAAAAAAAGATTATGATGAAGAGATGAGGGGCTCGAACCAGCGGTATCATCTACGTTCAGCACACTGTACGCAATACACGCTCTGAACCCATGTGCTATTGCGTCTACACATTCAAGTTCTTGTGAATTTAAAGTTCTAAAACTGTCTTTGTTTACACTGAAGACCTTGATGCAAGACTTTAAACACTTCATTTTATTGATATTTTTCAATTCTTAAGAACTTACAACGATTTTATTATTTGAAAGTCTCTATTGGCACGGTTTACAAACTGTTAGCAACGATTTTCCACGATTTACCACGGTTTCGTTGCAGTGAGAGACAAATGAAAGACTTGAATCAAATATATTTTACTGATAGCCGGAATCGTCCAAAACCGTTTGAAACCGTTCAAAACCAGCCATAAACCGTGCAAAATACATCGTAAACCGTCAATAAAAACGTTTGAAGTATCATTCCGGAAACATAGTTCCAGTAGGCGATGGCCGGTCAGTGAGTACTGTGACCCAAGGAGTTAATATTTTAGTCGTTCTCCGTTGTTTTGTATTATGCCGGTGATGCGACCACTCATAGACTGGATAGTTTTATCGATCAACTCCTGAGAAATACCACTGATTGTTCTCTGCACTCTATCACAGAATTCTTCATACGACTCATGTATGATGTCTTCGTTCAGGGCATCTTTTTCCAACTTTTTGGAAGCAATGTGAAAAATGTTCTCAATAGGATTTAAATCGGGACTTCGCGGCGGTATTTTTAATAGTTCGCAATGACAACGAGCCATAGCTTCACGGGCTGTTTTACTGTTTTGGCTAGGGTCACCGTCTTGCAGCCAGAGGTGAGTCAATCCCTTGGCAGATCGTTCAAACATGGTGTTAAAGTGTTGGTCAATAAACGATGCAAAATATTTTGCATCCATTTTTTCGTATCTCAAACAAATTATTGCTCCTCCACCGTGAGTCATTGCTACCATCATCCTGGCAACTTTACCTCCTGTTCCGACTTTACTTCCCTTAGCCAAACACCCTTGGTTTAAACCTTCGGATTTTTTTCGCCATACTCTCCCTTTGGGTGCTCGGGCTTGGTCCATGGGGTTGGTCTTGTAAATAAACGAGACCTCATCTAAGTAAAACGCGATAGTGTCCGTCCAGACACTCTGAGGGTAATTTGATTGCATCCGTCTAGCAAATTCTACTCTTCTCTCTTTGTCGCTTTGACTCATTAGTCCCTTTTTACGAGCCTGCAGGAAGAAGTACCCGTTTCTATTTAACAAACGCCGAACCGTTCGATCAGTGACATGACGAATTCCTGTCCGCTCCATCAGGCGCCGCGAAGAAAATGAACCCTCTTGCTCTCTTAACTCTTCAATGGTTCTAAGATTCAACGCTTCGTGTTCAGGAGTAAGCTTTTTCTTTCTGCCGCTCAAATGTCTCCTGCTCTCATGTACTTCCTTGTATTTTGAGCTCGTTACGCGGTGAACACTTGCTGTCGAGACCTGAAAGCGTTCGGCGACCTCATTTAATGTGAGATTTGTAGTCATCTTTAGGACTCTGATTGAAGCCTTTGTTTCTTCCGATATTCTTTTTCTCGAGGGCATGTTGTCTGAGGATTTTTCAGTGCTTTTTGGAAAGTTGTGCAAACAATTGCGTATTTTATTTACTCTCTGTTACCAAAATATCGCACTTGTAATACCTTAACACAGATACCGCCTTCAGGTTGTGACGCGCGTGACTGCGTTAGACACAGTTGATATAGCCCGATAAATGTGTTGACAAATAATCTACTAATTAGTCACTCCCTTTGTTTTGTCACGCTTAAAGCCGGCTGACAATCTTGGACAGATCAAATGAAAAATTAAGACCACCCCTCCCCCCCATTTCAATGATGGAAAAATGGCGCGTTTTGCTTTGCGCGCGGATTCATCATTGAATTTGGGGGGAGGGGGAGTTTAATTTTTCATTTTATTCTGTCCAAGATTGTCCGACGTTCACACTGACGTTACCAGTAGCTTCATAGGTCAAATACTATAAGATGAAACCTGCAATCACGCTTTTAAAACTAAACCTAGCGCAAAGAAACTCAACCACACGAAAACAGTGGTCCTGTGTGGAAATGAAAACATCACATAAGTACTGTATTTAAAAGGAAATCTTGATAAAGTGTGTGTCGTGTGTATTCTATTAATATGGAGATGGAATAGGCATAGTTGCGTGTCATGACTATTGTCGCATTAGGCTGAGTTATTGCAGCCTTAGTGTAAAAAAATTTTTGCAAGACAAATAAAGAAGTGGAAAACTGAAAAGGCGCCTGTCAGAACACGCTTGTACTCAATTCAAGCTACATTGTAACATTACATTCCAGTGGTATTATGAAGGTACTGGGGAGTGAATTCGTGTTAATGAATAAAAGAAAAGAGAGGCTCTCGTACATGAGATGGAAAACCATTTTCTTTTTCTTTCTTTCTTTTTTTTTTTTTTTTTGTGCTTACGGGCGAAAGCCCGTGTAAATCAACTGGCTGGCAGCTGTTGACTAGACTGGTGGAAAACTAGAAAAAAGAAAAGAAGAAAAGTCTAGAAAGATTAAAAAAAAAAAGATTATGATGAAGAGATGAGGGGCTCGAACCAGCGGTATCATCTACGTTCAGCACACTGTACGCAATACACGCTCTGAACCCATGTGCTATTGCGTCTACACATTCAAGTTCTTGTGAATTTAAAGTTCTAAAACTGTCTTTGTTTACACTGAAGACCTTGATGCAAGACTTTAAACACTTCATTTTATTGATATTTTTCAATTCTTAAGAACTTACAACGATTTTATTATTTGAAAGTCTCTATTGGCACGGTTTACAAACTGTTAGCAACGATTTTCCACGATTTACCACGGTTTCGTTGCAGTGAGAGACAAATGAAAGACTTGAATCAAATATATTTTACTGATAGCCGGAATCGTCCAAAACCGTTTGAAACCGTTCAAAACCAGCCATAAACCGTGCAAAATACATCGTAAACCGTCAATAAAAACGTTTGAAGTATCATTCCGGAAACATAGTTCCAGTAGGCGATGGCCGGTCAGTGAGTACTGTGACCCAAGGAGTTAATATTTTAGTCGTTCTCCGTTGTTTTGTATTATGCCGGTGATGCGACCACTCATAGACTGGATAGTTTTATCGATCAACTCCTGAGAAATACCACTGATTGTTCTCTGCACTCTATCACAGAATTCTTCATACGACTCATGTATGATGTCTTCGTTCAGGGCATCTTTTTCCAACTTTTTGGAAGCAATGTGAAAAATGTTCTCAATAGGATTTAAATCGGGACTTCGCGGCGGTATTTTTAATAGTTCGCAATGACAACGAGCCATAGCTTCACGGGCTGTTTTACTGTTTTGGCTAGGGTCACCGTCTTGCAGCCAGAGGTGAGTCAATCCCTTGGCAGATCGTTCAAACATGGTGTTAAAGTGTTGGTCAATAAACGATGCAAAATATTTTGCATCCATTTTTTCGTATCTCAAACAAATTATTGCTCCTCCACCGTGAGTCATTGCTACCATCATCCTGGCAACTTTACCTCCTGTTCCGACTTTACTTCCCTTAGCCAAACACCCTTGGTTTAAACCTTCGGATTTTTTTCGCCATACTCTCCCTTTGGGTGCTCGGGCTTGGTCCATGGGGTTGGTCTTGTAAATAAACGAGACCTCATCTAAGTAAAACGCGATAGTGTCCGTCCAGACACTCTGAGGGTAATTTGATTGCATCCGTCTAGCAAATTCTACTCTTCTCTCTTTGTCGCTTTGACTCATTAGTCCCTTTTTACGAGCCTGCAGGAAGAAGTACCCGTTTCTATTTAACAAACGCCGAACCGTTCGATCAGTGACATGACGAATTCCTGTCCGCTCCATCAGGCGCCGCGAAGAAAATGAACCCTCTTGCTCTCTTAACTCTTCAATGGTTCTAAGATTCAACGCTTCGTGTTCAGGAGTAAGCTTTTTCTTTCTGCCGCTCAAATGTCTCCTGCTCTCATGTACTTCCTTGTATTTTGAGCTCGTTACGCGGTGAACACTTGCTGTCGAGACCTGAAAGCGTTCGGCGACCTCATTTAATGTGAGATTTGTAGTCATCTTTAGGACTCTGATTGAAGCCTTTGTTTCTTCCGATATTCTTTTTCTCGAGGGCATGTTGTCTGAGGATTTTTCAGTGCTTTTTGGAAAGTTGTGCAAACAATTGCGTATTTTATTTACTCTCTGTTACCAAAATATCGCACTTGTAATACCTTAACACAGATACCGCCTTCAGGTTGTGACGCGCGTGACTGCGTTAGACACAGTTGATATAGCCCGATAAATGTGTTGACAAATAATCTACTAATTAGTCACTCCCTTTGTTTTGTCACGCTTAAAGCCGGCTGACAATCTTGGACAGATCAAATGAAAAATTAAGACCACCCCTCCCCCCCATTTCAATGATGGAAAAATGGCGCGTTTTGCTTTGCGCGCGGATTCATCATTGAATTTGGGGGGAGGGGGAGTTTAATTTTTCATTTTATTCTGTCCAAGATTGTCCGACGTTCACACTGACGTTACCAGTAGCTTCATAGGTCAAATACTATAAGATGAAACCTGCAATCACGCTTTTAAAACTAAACCTAGCGCAAAGAAACTCAACCACACGAAAACAGTGGTCCTGTGTGGAAATGAAAACATCACATAAGTACTGTATTTAAAAGGAAATCTTGATAAAGTGTGTGTCGTGTGTATTCTATTAATATGGAGATGGAATAGGCATAGTTGCGTGTCATGACTATTGTCGCATTAGGCTGAGTTATTGCAGCCTTAGTGTAAAAAAATTTTTGCAAGACAAATAAAGAAGTGGAAAACTGAAAAGGCGCCTGTCAGAACACGCTTGTACTCAATTCAAGCTACATTGTAACATTACATTCCAGTGGTATTATGAAGGTACTGGGGAGTGAATTCGTGTTAATGAATAAAAGAAAAGAGAGGCTCTCGTACATGAGATGGAAAACCATTTTCTTTTTCTTTCTTTCTTTTTTTTTTTTTTTTTGTGCTTACGGGCGAAAGCCCGTGTAAATCAACTGGCTGGCAGCTGTTGACTAGACTGGTGGAAAACTAGAAAAAAGAAAAGAAGAAAAGTCTAGAAAGATTAAAAAAAAAAAGATTATGATGAAGAGATGAGGGGCTCGAACCAGCGGTATCATCTACGTTCAGCACACTGTACGCAATACACGCTCTGAACCCATGTGCTATTGCGTCTACACATTCAAGTTCTTGTGAATTTAAAGTTCTAAAACTGTCTTTGTTTACACTGAAGACCTTGATGCAAGACTTTAAACACTTCATTTTATTGATATTTTTCAATTCTTAAGAACTTACAACGATTTTATTATTTGAAAGTCTCTATTGGCACGGTTTACAAACTGTTAGCAACGATTTTCCACGATTTACCACGGTTTCGTTGCAGTGAGAGACAAATGAAAGACTTGAATCAAATATATTTTACTGATAGCCGGAATCGTCCAAAACCGTTTGAAACCGTTCAAAACCAGCCATAAACCGTGCAAAATACATCGTAAACCGTCAATAAAAACGTTTGAAGTATCATTCCGGAAACATAGTTCCAGTAGGCGATGGCCGGTCAGTGAGTACTGTGACCCAAGGAGTTAATATTTTAGTCGTTCTCCGTTGTTTTGTATTATGCCGGTGATGCGACCACTCATAGACTGGATAGTTTTATCGATCAACTCCTGAGAAATACCACTGATTGTTCTCTGCACTCTATCACAGAATTCTTCATACGACTCATGTATGATGTCTTCGTTCAGGGCATCTTTTTCCAACTTTTTGGAAGCAATGTGAAAAATGTTCTCAATAGGATTTAAATCGGGACTTCGCGGCGGTATTTTTAATAGTTCGCAATGACAACGAGCCATAGCTTCACGGGCTGTTTTACTGTTTTGGCTAGGGTCACCGTCTTGCAGCCAGAGGTGAGTCAATCCCTTGGCAGATCGTTCAAACATGGTGTTAAAGTGTTGGTCAATAAACGATGCAAAATATTTTGCATCCATTTTTTCGTATCTCAAACAAATTATTGCTCCTCCACCGTGAGTCATTGCTACCATCATCCTGGCAACTTTACCTCCTGTTCCGACTTTACTTCCCTTAGCCAAACACCCTTGGTTTAAACCTTCGGATTTTTTTCGCCATACTCTCCCTTTGGGTGCTCGGGCTTGGTCCATGGGGTTGGTCTTGTAAATAAACGAGACCTCATCTAAGTAAAACGCGATAGTGTCCGTCCAGACACTCTGAGGGTAATTTGATTGCATCCGTCTAGCAAATTCTACTCTTCTCTCTTTGTCGCTTTGACTCATTAGTCCCTTTTTACGAGCCTGCAGGAAGAAGTACCCGTTTCTATTTAACAAACGCCGAACCGTTCGATCAGTGACATGACGAATTCCTGTCCGCTCCATCAGGCGCCGCGAAGAAAATGAACCCTCTTGCTCTCTTAACTCTTCAATGGTTCTAAGATTCAACGCTTCGTGTTCAGGAGTAAGCTTTTTCTTTCTGCCGCTCAAATGTCTCCTGCTCTCATGTACTTCCTTGTATTTTGAGCTCGTTACGCGGTGAACACTTGCTGTCGAGACCTGAAAGCGTTCGGCGACCTCATTTAATGTGAGATTTGTAGTCATCTTTAGGACTCTGATTGAAGCCTTTGTTTCTTCCGATATTCTTTTTCTCGAGGGCATGTTGTCTGAGGATTTTTCAGTGCTTTTTGGAAAGTTGTGCAAACAATTGCGTATTTTATTTACTCTCTGTTACCAAAATATCGCACTTGTAATACCTTAACACAGATACCGCCTTCAGGTTGTGACGCGCGTGACTGCGTTAGACACAGTTGATATAGCCCGATAAATGTGTTGACAAATAATCTACTAATTAGTCACTCCCTTTGTTTTGTCACGCTTAAAGCCGGCTGACAATCTTGGACAGATCAAATGAAAAATTAAGACCACCCCTCCCCCCCATTTCAATGATGGAAAAATGGCGCGTTTTGCTTTGCGCGCGGATTCATCATTGAATTTGGGGGGAGGGGGAGTTTAATTTTTCATTTTATTCTGTCCAAGATTGTAGCTTCCTTGGCTTTGAATTATTCGATCTGTTGGTAAAAGTGTAGTTTCTTCGCTGTGAACTCTCCCAATTTCCACCGTTTCAACTTTCGAGTACTACCTAGAACTGTTATTATTTTGATTTACCGCTCGAAAATCGTTTGTTTTCTTTCTGAAAACGGCAGATCCGGAGTCGTAAATTCAGACATGTGGCCGCCATTGAACGAAAACAACTTTTCCAAATGATGATTTGCTTTGACGTCACACAAGTAGAGATAAGTGGGTCCCCTCCCTCGTGATATACCCGCGGATAATGGAGTTTGATTGGGCCGCTTTTGTTCAAGACAATCAAAACAATAGATCCCTTCTGGGAGAGGGAAGAATTTAATCTAGTTTTAATGAATAAATCAAATGATGATTTGACGTCACACAGAAGTGATGAGTGGGTCCCCTCTCTCGTGATATGTGCCTGAAAAATAGATTTTGATTGGGGCGCTTCTGTTGAAGACAATCAGAACAAAATATCCTTACTAGGGGAGGACAGAGTTTAATGCATAAATTAATGTGCACATTTGCGACACCGATGAAAAAAACAAGATGCCTGCTACACTGGCATTACGCGTGATGCTGGGGCTGATTCATTTATTCCAACTGTATGCTTCGCCGATTGATAAATCTATCCTTGCTAATGGAATAGTTTGAGTCACGACGATCGCGTTACGTTGCTTCCCTTGTATTACGCGACCCAGACTTTCACTGGAAATTTTTGAAATTCCATTGCGATAACGTAAGCTTCTCAATGACCTCTTTTCAGTCTCGCGTCGTGGTCTAAGACTGTCAAACAAAGCACGATTCCTTCGCCAGGAATTTACCAATTTCCACCGTTTTAAATGTCGAATGCTTCTTAGAAGTTATTCTTTCGATTTGCCGCTTCAAAATAGTAAAATTTTCGTTTGAAAACGGCACACTTGAGTCCAGAACATGTTAACAATATGGCGCCAAATTTAATCTGTTTTTTATAAATAGATCAAATGATGCGTTGACGTCACACAGGTAGGGGTGAGTGGGTCCCCTCCCTCGCGATGTAAGCGACAAGAATGGATTTTGATTGGGCTGCTTCTGTCGAAGACAATTAGAACAATACACCCCGAGTAGGAGAGGGGTGAGTTTAATGAATAAATTAATATACCGATTTGTAGCTACGAGGAAGAAAAAAAAAATAAGATGCCTGCTACACTGGCATTACGCGTGATGCTGGGGCTGATTCATTTATTCCAACTGTATGCTTCGCCGATTGATAAATCTATCCTTGCTAATGGAATAGTTTGAGTCACGACGATCGCGTTACGTTGTTTCCCTTGTATAACGCGACCCAGACTTTCACTGGAAATTTTTAAAATTCCATTACGATAACATAAGCTTCTCAATGACCTCTTTTCAGTCTGGCGTCGTGGTCTAGGACTGTCAAACAAAGCACGATTCCTTCGCCAGGAACTCACCAATTTCCACCGTTTTAAATATCGGGTGCTTCTTAGAAGTTATTCTTTCGGTTCACCGCTTCAAAATGGTGAAATTTCCGTTTGAAAACGGCACACTTGAGTCCAGAACATGTTAACAATATGGCGCCAAATTTAATCCGAATTTGATAAATAAATCAAATGATGCTTTGACGTCACACAGGTAGGGGTGAGTGGGTCCCCTCCCTCGCCATATAAGCGACAAAAAAGGATTTTGATTGGCCTTCTTTTGTTGAAGACAATCAGGACAATACATCCCGAGTAGGAGAGGGGATAGTTTAATGAATAAATTAATGTACACATTTGTAGCTACGAGGAAGAAAAAAAAAAAAAGAAAAAAAAAAAAAGAAATCGACCCGTTTTTAGACACGGTATGCCCCTTCAGGGCATCCCGCGTAAAAAAAGAAAAAAAAAAAAAAGAAATCGACCCGTTTTTAGACACGGTATGCCCCTTCAGGGCATCCCGCGTAAAGATACCCGACCGAAACCTAGACACGTCATGCCCTACGGGCATTCCGTGTAACTAATGTACCCCGAGAGTCTCATAAATTCGACTATCGCCACTTTCCTGAATTCCGTGACCCAACCTGAACGTGACTGATCCAAATAAGGGCCGAAACAAGGTATATTGGATCAGGGATCAAAGGCGAAAAATGAGGTGGGATCAGGGATCACAGGCCCGCGGGATCTGGGATCACAAGCCGTGGGATCGGGATCAGTAGTGCTACGAGGGGATTAGGGATCAAGTTTTCCGGCAGAAATTCAAATATCATAAATTGACCAAATTCAGTTTAATTGGACGGAAAAAGCTGCCACCGATTACAAATTCAAACGAATTGTTGCGGTAACATTTTGTTCCGGTTCTAAACTGTATGCAAAACGATCTGCTAGATAAGCTTGACTACAAAACGTGGATATTTTCCCGAAATCTTAAATATATTTATACCATGTTGCCCATTTTTTTTAGTGTTTACACAATTCACTTTTTCTTTACTACAATGGTATTTTTCTTAATAAACTAATAAACTATTATCATTAGTCTCTCAAGAAACTGTCGGGTAATTCGTCGGTGAGGGAGCTAAAGGAAAGTTTGGTTTTATCAACTGAGTTGATAAAGCGTTTTGGCCACCGTTAAGACATTCGAGTGCTGACCTTCACTGTGCAAATTTTGAGAACTATAAATACTATCAAATTCTTGGTCTTTTAAGGGTAAGACCATTACCCCTGTTGGTTTTTTATAGGGTGGTCTGTCTTTCAGGAGTTTTTCTCAATGGTATCTGTCCTTTGATTTGAAATTGCATAATCTTGTGACAGTAAAATAGTCTGCTCTTGAATTTAGGGACAGTTATCTATTTTATGCTGGCCAAGCTAAAGCTGCTAAAGCTTACTTAATAAAGTTTTTGATGCACATTACTTTCCAAACAGACAACGAAAAACATTCGAACTTAGCTTTAATGATTCTAAGTAATAAGACTCTCATAAGTGAATAACTTCAGTCCAAGTAATTGAGTGTTCAAAGTTCAGTTGTGGTTTACTGTTTAATAAATGTACTGACGTCCTCTTTCCAAGTTGCAATTTGTCAGGCATTCCTCGGACAAGATGAGACACCTGCAACTAATAAAAAAAATAGAATTTTAGGATCAGTGTAATGATCTGCTTTTTTAAACATAATTCTACACCCTTACGCATATCTAACAAAAGGAAATGGCAGAACGATTAATTGGATCAGGTTGTTTTCTAACTGAGGCCCGTTAAAACGGTTTCAACATTTGGTTCAACATGCGTTCAACACAGTTGCTGAACCAAATGTCGAGGCCGTTTGAACAGGTCTTTCAAATCGTTGAAAGTGTAAAAAAGTGTTGAACTGGGTTTCTTGAACGAGTGTTGAATCAAACTTTAAATTGGTTTAAACTTTCATTCGAAATCGATTCAACTTTTCCCCTGCTCTCGAAAATGTTGAATGGTGTTCTGTGAAGCCGTTTGAACACTCCCTTCAACATTTGTCCAACATTTGCCCCAACTTCTGTTCAACTTATGCTGAACGAATGTTGGCAAATGTTGAAACGGTTTAAACGGGCCTTACAGTGCCCATAACGGAATTTGTTTTATTTTCTTATCTGAATCTAAACATCACCCGAAGAACTTCCACGAAAAAATTTTTCGATTTGCATAAAACGCGAATTGTTATGAATTTTACAAATCTTTGAAATCCTATTTTATTGCGGTCAATCCGCCCCGCTGATAAGAATGCCGACGGGCTCACAATAGGGCCCCGTGACAGAGTCTGTGACGTAGATTCAGGAACTCTCGTGTCTATGCACTCACTTGACCTCAGTAAAGTCTGTTCGCGGCAGAAAGAAAATCGTCAGATTCACCGGAAGGAAGGAAAAAATTAGCTCCAAATAAGTATATTCCATGGCAGAAAACTTATCTGACACGGAAAGTGAGCAAACAGCTGAAGAAAGCAGCTAGGACGAATTTGAAAAGCGTAGAAGTTGAGGCGATAGATGGCGTCCACGAAACAAGTAATACGTGTGAAGATGATGATACACTCGAACCGTACGCGGACGAGCCGATAGCAGACAAAGAATGGCTAAAAAGATATCGCAAGGAACAAGAGGAGAAGCGACGACTCGAGGAAGATTTAACGAAACGCTTGGAGAATAGAGTGCGTGTTAGTGGATGGTAAAGTTTTCACCTTGCATTTTGCATACGCGCTCTTCATTATCATCTGTCAAAACTATGGCCAAGTGCTCACATACATTCGAACGAATTATTTTCCATGTAGATGTACTTGTGGTAACTGTAGCCGTGATCTGCTAGCAAATATCAGCGAGTGCTACTACTGCAAGGAACTCGAAGGCAATTGGGAAGCGCTGACTAGCGACATTGTTCTCGCGGAACTACAGGAAGGACACGTGTTGAACTGTGATAATAATAGCTGGTCTCGTTCTCTGAAATTTCGGCCGTAAATTTAATTGTAGGATGGAAGTTGTTAGCTCGTCCAATGAACAGGTTAATTTCCTTTTTGTCACTGTCCCACAGTTTACGAAATCCATTGTATCTTTTAGGCGCATACGTCTTGCAAAATGTTCGAAGTCTAACAAGAGTTGGCGTTTAATGTAATTCGTGTCTGTCACCGGTGTCGGGACAAATTTGAGCCCTTTGGAAATAACGATAACAGGCTGTCGCTAAGTTGTTCGTTAAAATTCTTCATGAATTTCTCGTGTTTTTCTCTGTGTCTCAATCCGTCTTTTAGCCAATATTTTTCTGCGCTCTTTGCGCTTGTTATTTGTTTTGTGCCCTTTTTTATTTTGAACCCCCGTTGTGGTGGTTAGGTTTTCAGAGATAACGCTGTTATACTTTTCAACATTTTTATTGTTTGCAGAATTCTGCAACACATGTGTGTACAATATTTGTTTGAGCTCGTTGAATCCTTGCTGCAGTTTATCTACCTTATCTACATCGTGGTTTACAATGTTTTCTGTGTTCGCCGAGTGCAACTGTTCTCGCATCGATCTATTTACATCAGTGGCAGCATTTGTGCTAGTATATTTTGAGAGCTTGGTCTCAACGAAACTTCGCGGATCTCACGATCTATGAGAATATATACCAAAACAATTACGCCATATTTTATAAAACTTGCGACTGAGTTAACAGTGAGGTCAAACTATAAACCTCAGAAGGTTACAACGCTTAGAATGTCACAAGCGGGTGTGAATATTCAGTATCGAAAGCTTACCATTCGCTTTTCCCTGCTCCTCTTCGAAGGTGGCTCTTGGTCTTCCTCTTCCTTTCGCTTAGCTGTTTTAAAGGATAAACACAAACGCGATGTCATCCTACTTCAGTTCACGTTTTAAGTTTAAACTTGAATTCATCAGCCTTGTGAAATCCTCGTCATTGAAGTGCATCGAGCACAAGGACGAGGTCTTTCCAGGCGCGCGTCCACATCTTCCTCCGCTCCAGCATAAAATCGATCCATTTCTTTCGCCTCCTCAGTCTTTGTGGGCATGTGGTGCCAAAGAAAGGAATCCTGTGCATGCTTATTCCATTCGCTTCGTCTTTAATGTTTCCACATCTCGCTGCAATACATCTTTTCGGCATTTTCGAGAAACGTGCAGAAATACCGCGACTTGTTTTCAGTGAGATCCAGAGAAAGGCTGAAGTCACGTGATCCTGAATCTACGTCACAGCTCTTGCTAAACCGAGAGGAGACTAATGCGAATGGTGGGCCAAAATGGCGGCAAATTTGAGCGTCTTATAAAATTAATAAAAAATTCGCGTTTTATGCAAATCGAAAAATTTTTTCACTGAAGTTCTTAGGGTGATGTTTAGATTCAGATAAGAAAATAAATTAAATTCCGATATGGGCACTTTAAGCAAAATTTCATGCCAATCAGGCAGCGGCTTCCCAAAGAAAACTGTCTTGTTTCCATGTGTTTTTCCGCCATTTCTCGAGTCTTCTGTCTTCTCTGTTCTGAGTGAGAATTTAAATCTATTAAAATGCAGCGTTCTGCGTTCTGCAGATTTTTTTTCAAAGAAAGCGGAAAGTAGTTGCTCTCATAACATGCTTTCAGTTCTTCTCAATAATCGAACCAAAATTTAACCTTGTTTTGGCAGTACTAGTATTCAGCCAAGCAACTTTGTCTTTCATTTCATCTAGTAGAGATGGTAATGTCAGTGAAAAAGCCACCGGAGATGGTCGGAAAGAAGTTGTAGAGGCAAAAACCGGAGAGGCGGCGGCGCCACTAAGTACAGGAAGCTGTTCGTGCGAGCGCAGCTTAAGCGCTCTCCACTGGTTGAAGACCTGGTGCCGTTCATCGATGGGCTCTAACAGGCTGAGTGCATTACCCTATGTCCACAGCGAAATTCCTGTGGACCCGCTCGAGCCTCTACAGCGGTGGGATGCTAGTGGGCAGAGGCGAATCGCGCTGGCATTTAACAGCTAACTTCGTTGCCATTTAGAAACGAAAATCCTCAAATGAGAATGGCCGAGACCAAGTTTTATGAGCCTGCGAGACTGAGCCCCCCCCCCCCCTCCCCCCGCTAATCGAATCCTCTGGTCAGGCAAACCTGGTTTAGGTCGTTGTTATCTAAGGCCTTCCTATAGGAAACAAACCGCCAATAAACACATAAAACAGCCGCATACAAGAACACAGAGCCCTTTAAAGTAGCATTTAAATAGCCCCCTCCCCACCCCCCCCCCAAAAAAAAAACTCACCTCGATCTCTAGATCTAGATTGCCTTAAGGGCTCTTTAGCGGAATTTTTGTCAAACAAGGTTTGATCCCAGTGTTTTGTTTAAAAGTAATCATCATAAAGACCCTAAATTGCTCGGCAGGGAATTTAACCATGGATATTGCCTCAGTCCTTATTTTTTTCTGGCTACGGCCCTGTATACCAAAACAATTACGCCATATTTTATAAAACTTGCGACTGAGTTAACAGTGAGGCTGGTCAAACTATAAATCTCAGAAGGTTACAACGCTTAGAATGTCACAAGCTGGTGTGAATATTTATCGAAAGCTTACCATTCGCTTTTCCCTGCTCCTCTTCGAAGGTGGCTCTTGGTCTTCGTCTTCCTTTCGCTTAGCATGTTTTGAAGGATAAACACAAACGCCGATGTCATCCTACTTCAGTTCACGTTTTAAGTTTAAACTTGAATTCATCAGCCTTGTGAAATCCTCGTCATTGAAGTACATCGAGCACAAGGACGAGGTCTTTCTGGGCGTCCACATCTTCCTCCGCTCCAGCATAAAATCGATCCATTTCTTTCAGCCTCCTCAGTCTTTGCGGGCATGTGGTGCCAAAGAAAGGAATCCTGTGCATGCTTATTCCATTCGCCTCGTCTTTGATGTTTCCACATCTCGCTGCAACACATCTTTCCGGCATTTTCGAGAAACGTGCAGAAATACCGCGACTTGTTTTCAGTGAGATTCAGAGAAAGGCTGAAGTCACGTGTTTCTGAATCTACGTCACAGCTCTTGCTAAACCGAGAGGAGACTAATGCGAATGGTGGGCCAAAATGGCGGCAAATTTGAACGCTTATAAAATTCATTAAAAATTCGTGTTGAATGCATATCGAAAAATTTTTTCACTGAAGTTCTTAGGGTGATGTTTAGATTCAGATGAGAAAATATGAAAAAATTCCGTTATGGGCACTTTAAGCGAACAGTTGGTCTGATAATAACAACAGAAAGTTATTAAACTGGTCTATAAGTCGTCTTTCAGTTTTTAACAAACCAATACTGATTCTTATCGGTATAACTCAAAGTAAAAAACCTGGCTAACAGCCTATTTAGAGTGAGAGATAAGCAAAATCCGAAGAGCAAGATCAACAACTACACTATAAAGCCTCAAGTTTATTTCCTGGGCCTCCCACATGTATTATTCAGCGTAAATGGTTGGGGAACTAGTCTGTAAAAGGCTTATTAAGAATATCTCCTATAGTCATGTGCAATAAACTAGATCAGTAAATTGGATAAGGGGGTTAATTACTTTCTGTGGTGTTGCGTCGGTGGAGAGTAGAAAGGAATGTTTGGTTTATCAACAAAGTTGATAACTTAAGGTAAATTAGCCATTGTAAAGGGATTCCAGTGTTGACGCTTCGAGCGTTAGCCCTTCGTCAGACGCGAATTGCTCTAGCTCTGGCGCTCTGGAAACATTTAAATCAGTATCTTATTCTTTTTAATTTTCCTTTCAAAAGTAAAACAAACGGAACATTGAGTTTTTTCTGTCAGTTGTCGTGCATCCTATTTTGATGTCCATAAATCGGAATAAAAGTGGACCAATCACAATGTACCTGTAACGGCCTCTCAACCGTTTAGGCATTGCGTTACGCAACGAGACACATCACGTGTCAAGACGCCTTTTCATACGGGACTGTTAAAGCTCCACGTGGAGCTGAGACGTCGCTGAACGTCTTGACTAGGTTTTAGCTTCGCTCGAAGCGACAGTAATTTCTCACGCAACCCGTGCAGATTAGTAGCCTTACAGTCTTTGACGGTCTTGTATGCGGTTCAACAGTAGGACTACTTCAAGCTGTATGTATGTTTGTTGATTTTCTGCCTTTCGGTGATCGCCTGATCTCAGTTAGTGACTTAAAATAAACAGAGCCGATACGGATTATGTTAGACTTTTGGCCTTTGTAATCGTCGTTTCCGCGCGCCCTTGTTCGAAAGAAAAGCGGTCGCCACAGTCAAAGACTGGAAATTCCTCACGGATAAAAAAACATGGATTCACAAAAACATTACCAAGATCAACAAAGTGACACTGGAATCGGACTAACACCAGATGAATTCCTCATCAAACCAAGCAACCTTAGAGACATGCCAAACACAACATCGAAAGAAAATGTCGCCTTAACGGGAACAGAGGTTAGTGATGTGCCTTTTATTTCGTTGGAAGATGCGTCGCTGCGTCCAAAAATAATTGAAATTTCGTCGAGTAAAATTACTGACATTACGGAAGAAAACACTAGGTCCAGGACTCTCACGGCCAAAGGCCGGGAGTATCAAAGTGGCTTGAAGAAAACCGCCGCGTTATCCAAAGATCGCAAATTACACCCAAGACTGAGTAGCTTCGAAGAATTAGTACACTCTGGTCAAGACACAAGTAAAATTAAAACTGAAATCACTGTTGTCACAAAGGAAGTAAATGATGCATTACAATTATTTGACGAGTGGATAGAGCTTTCAGATGACCCAACTGAAATTCAGCGTGCTACCGAAAAGCAAGCCTATTTGCTGGATACATGGAAGTCCATTCGTGCTACAGCTGCAAATGAAATTAAGAAGGTTCGAGAGGACAATGACTCTGTTTTCTCTCAAAAATCTCGTCACTCGCGAAAGTCAAGTGTATCAAGCGGAAGTTCACACAGGGACACACTGATAAATGTAAGAGCTAAAAGAGTGGCCTTGGAAGAGAAACTGAAGTTTTCAACAGTCATCGCAGAGCAAGAGAAAAAGTTAGAACAGCTAAAAATTCAAAAGAAACTTGGAGAAGTCCGAGCGCAAGAGGCCGTGTACCAAAAAGCTGTGGAAGAAGAGGACAAAGCGGACGATTTTCAATCTCCCTTGCTGCCAACCAAACAGTACGATCCTATACCCGCCTTCCTGAGGGACAATAACGAACGGCTTACGTCAACACCAGAAGTTGTTCCTTCAGTACTGCAGAATTTTCAAGCATTTCCAACTGCAAGTGCCTCACCACTGTTTACGTCTCCCACCAGTAACACAGTTTGTTCTAGTACACACACTAGATTCAGCCTTGGAACACAGGTCCCCCTAACTCAGTACACAACGCCCTCTTCATGCAAAACGGTCTATACCAGTACAAACACGAGAGCTAGCTTTGGATCTAATGTCTCAACAACCTTTGCCACGCCCCACACGGACAGACCAGGTCTCACCTCTTCAAAAGGCTTTTGTGGAAATCCACCAGTTTTCATTCCATCACCCGATCCAGTTCAAACCCTTCCACCACAAGATTACCAGCTAGATTTCAGTGACACTTTAACCAGATTGACACAGCTACAACGTCTACCGCAGGCTAAACCGGATGTGTTTAAGGGAGATGAGCAAGACCAAACAAAGTTCTTCCTGTGGGAGAACGCGTTCGACAGCCTAATCGATTCAATACCTATCACAGCCCAGCAGAAACTGCACTTATTATACCAATATCTGGATGGTAAAGCCAAAAGGGTTATCGAACAACTGCAGTACCTTGTTCAAGACCCAGACAGCGCATACAAGCAAGCACGTACAATTCTCAAGGAACGGTTTGGTCATCCTGCGATTATTAGTACCAGTTTTGAGAAAAGATTGGCGAACTGGCCAAAGATTCCTCCATATGACGCTGCTGCTTTAGAGGAATTTAGTGACTTTCTGTACCAAGTTCAGATTGCAAGTCAGCACATGAGCGGCCTAGGAGTTCTCAACTACCCGTCACAGATCCAAAGCCTCGTTGAAAAACTTCCTGCTTGGTTCAAGAACAAGTGGTCAGACAAGGTGCTAAAGCTTCAGAAAAGCAATGGCAAAGATGCTTTCCCCTCGTTTAAAGACTTTGTGCAGGAAGTACGTTATCATGCTGAGCGGACAAACATTCCTCAGATCACTCTCACTTCAGAAGCGAGCAGCTCAACACAGTCAGACCGCTCTAAGAACTCCAACCGTACACCTCGTAAACGATCTGCAGGCAGTGCTTTAACCAGCACCCGTGGCACAGAACTTGATAGTGAAGTAACCTCTCCAGTCGAGTTAAACCAAACATCGAATGTTTTTGCAACTGAAGCTCAGAAACCATACCCTAGCACCCCTGCGGAACTTAACACTTATTGCTTCTATCACAAGATGAAATCTCATGCTATGAATGACTGTGAACAGTTTCAGAAACTGAGCTATGAGGAGCGCAAAGATTTCTTGTTGAAAAACAGGATCTGCCTAAAATGTGTCAGCTCTAACGAACATGTCTCAAAGGACTGCAAAAGAGACAAGTTGGAATGTAAGATTTGCAAGCAGATGCACGCCACTATACTGCATGACCCGACCAGACATAAGAAAAAGGACACCAGTCAAACTAACTCCGCCTGTTCTCAAGTTTGCGGGCAAGGACGGCCAGCGCGATCCTGTGCTCGAATAGTCCTGATCGAAGTCTTCCACCAAGACAATCCCTCAGCAAAGGTACCCACCTATGCAGTGCTGGACGATCAGTCAACAGATGTCTTTATCACTGAACCCCTTCTCGAGAAGCTTAAGGTCGAAGGCCAAGAAGTAAACCTTGAAATCAATACGATCACAGGCTTGAACAGTGTCCGCACCAAGAAAGTCAATGGTCTACGAATCCAAGACACCGAAAATCGTCACAAGTCCATCAAGATTCCTTTTGCTTATTCACAAGAGAATATTCCAGCTAGTCAAAGAGACATTGCGACACCAGATCTTGGAAGCATTTGGAAGAAATCGCCTGTCACATTCATTACCGTCCCAATGTGGAGATAGGCTTATTAATTGGCCGTAACATTCCTTCAGCATTCCAGCCACTGCGCATTATTTATGGCAGCGATAGTGAACCTTGGGCTGAAGAATACAAGTTCGGCTGGACGATCATTGGTCCAGTTTGCGTCGACAAAGAAGAAGAAACGTTGAACTGTGCCTCAGTAAACCGCATCACAGTACAAAGTGAATACCCTCAGAATGTTTTCACTGTGCCAACAAGCAACCGTTTCAAAGAAGAGTCCATAGTGTCCTTCGCCACAAGACAGCACCTTAAAGACGTTACCTCGCCTCAGCAAATAAGAGAGATGATGCAGTTGGATTATAGTGAACTCTATCATGCCCGAAACATCCCAGGCACTGAGAAAGGTGAAAGCGTAGAAGACAAGCGCTTCAGTGAAATCCTTACCACTGGTTTACACAAAAATGATTTGGGAAACTGGGAGATGCCATTGCCTTTTAAAACAGATACTGTTTCTCTGCCAAATAATCGTGAACAATGTTTGAAGAGATTACTAGGCATCAAGAGAAAGTTCCTAAGAAATGGAGAACTATGGAACCACTACACCGAATTTATGCAAAACCTCTTCGACAGAAATCACGCCAGTGCTGTCCCATCAGAGGAACTTAAGACCGAAGCAGGCAAAGTCTGGTTTCTTCCGCATTTTGACATCTACCATCCGAAGAAACCTGACCAGATTCGGATAGTCTTCGATTGCAGTGCTGTCTTCGACAATCAGTCTCTCAATAAACTCCTCCTGCAAGGACCTGACATGATGAATGCTCTCATTGGTGTACTGTCACGATTTCGGAAAGAAGAAGTAGCAGTGACATGCGACATAGAAAAGATGTTCCATAGTTTCTACGTAAACCCTGAACACAGAGACTACCTGAGATTCCTGTGGTTCAAGGATAACAACCTGGACGGCCAAATCATTGAGTATCGCATGAATGTCCATCTATTTGGGGCTGTCTCTTCGCCGGGCGTTGCCAACTTTGGTCTAAGAATGACAGCTGAAGCTGGGCGACAAGAGTTTGGTCCGGAAGCAGCGAATTTCCTACGAAATGATTTCTATGTGGACGATGGACTAAAGTCTTTTGACACGCCTGAAAACGCCATCAAGGTTATCAAGAAAACTCAAGCCATGTGTGCAACCGTCAATGTGCGCTTACACAAGTTTGCAAGTAATAGTAAGACAGTGTTAGAAGCTCTACCTGTTGAAGATCGCTCGAAAGACCTTAAGGATCTGGATCTCCGGCATGATATTCTGCCTGTCCTACGCTCACTGGGTACCTACTGGTGCATAGAGTCTGACACGATTGGATTCTGTATTCAGCTTAAAGACAAACCTCTCACTCGCCGAGGGATTCTATCAACCGTAAGCTCAGTATACGATCCGTTAGGCATTGTGGCGCCAGTGATTTTAGTGGGGAAACAGTTACTCCAGGAACTGTGCCGTGACGGCATCGATTGGGATGATCCTGTACCAGACAACATTCATTCACGATGGGAAAAGTGGAGATCAGAGTTACCCCTTCTAGAGAATATCAAGATCCCAAGATGTGTCAAACCCTGCGATTTTGGTGAACCGGTCACCACAGAACTGCATAGCTTCTCCGACGCCAGTGACGTAGGCCTGGGTCAAGTAACCTATTTGCGCCTTGTAAACAATGCGAATCAAGTACATGTCAGCCTCCTTATGGGTAAAGCGAGAGTAGCACCGCTAAAGTCTATTTCAATTCCACGTCGTGAACTCACTGCAGCCGTGATTTCAGTCAATGTGGCGTCAATGCTTAGCAGAGATTTGAACTACTTCGATCTAGTGAAGGTGTTTTATACTGACTCCTCCGTCGTTCTGGGTTATATACGCAACGAAGCAAGACGCTACCATACGTATGTCTCAAACCGCGTGCAGCAAATCCGTGACAGCTCAGATCCGACACAATGGCTTTACGTCTCCAGCTCTGACAACCCTGCTGATATTGCCTCAAGAGGCATAACTGCCAAACAACTCTCGGAAGATGAACTGTGGTTCAAAGGTCCCGACTTCCTCTGGAAGAATCAAGTGTCGGTGGTGAACCATGACCCTGCTCCTGATTTGAATCCTGAAGACCCAGAGGTAAAGAAATGCAAAGCAACGGCTCTCATTGCGAACCACGAAGTTACCAAGTGGAAAGAAGAGAAACTCTTCCCCAAAGTTCTAGAACTAGAACGCTTCAACCATTCTTCAGCGCTCGACCGCCTGAAACGAAGCATCGTCTCTATCCAGAGAATGATTGAAAAGATTCGACCTAACAAGCAGTACAATAAACGACCAGTAGCTGGCCCGCCAACGGTGGAAGAAATGCACTTAGCAGAAGAAGTTATTCTCAAGTCAGTGCAGTTACGTTACTTCGAGAAAGAGATCCTGGTTCTCCAAAAGCTAAATGAGGGTGACCACATGTTCCAGAACCGCAACAGCGCCCGCATCAGAAACGAAAAGTTGAAACAGACAAGCTCACTTTTCAGGCTGGATCCCTTTCTTGACCAAAACGGATTACTCAGAGTGGGGGGTCGACTCAAGAAAGCTGCCTTAGCCTTTGAAGTGAAACATCCAATTATCGTCCCTAAAAAGAGTCATATCACAGAGCTCCTTATCAGATACTACCACAGCAGAGACCAGCACCACCAGGGCCGTGGAATGACCCACAATGCACTTCGCCAAGCCGGTTACTGGATAATCAATGGTCGGTCTTCTATCTCCTATCTGCTTCAGAGATGTGTTACTTGCCGCAAGTTACGCGGATCTACTCAAGTCCAAAAGATGGCTAACCTTCCTGAAGAACGGCTTACTCCTGCCCCGCCTTTCACGTATACAGGCATGGATGTTTTCGGCCCTTGGTACATCAAAGAGGGTCGAAAAGAACTAAAGCGTTGGGGTATAATCTTTACATGCCTATCATCTCGAGCCATTCATTTGGAAACGTTAAACACAATGGAAACAGATTCATTTATCAATGCTCTCAGACGCTTCGTCAATCGAAGAGGCAAAGTTAGGGAACTGAGATGCGACAGAGGAACAAACTTTGTGGGAGGCAAAAACGAGCTCAGTGCTGCTTTGAAAGAAGTCAATACTGATGCAATCAAGAACTTTCTCCTGACACAAGATTGCGATCTGATCGAGTTCAGAATGAACGTGCCAACTGCATCCCATATGGGCGGCATATGGGAGCGACTTATTCGCACCGTACGTGCAGTTCTCTCAAGCCTTTTGCAAGACCACGCCCAGCAATTAGATGATGAAGCTCTACGAACGCTGTTCACAGAAGCAGAAAACATCGTAAATAGTCGCCCACTTACGATCGACAATTTGTCAGATCCAGATGCGCCTGAACCAATCACACCGAACCACCTGCTCACCTTTAAAGCTAAAGTAGTGTTACCACCTCCAGGAAACTTCTCGCGGCCAGATCTTTACACGAAGAAACGGTGGCGCAGAGTGCAGTACCTGACGGAACAGTTTTGGGGTCGCTGGCAACGAGAATATTGCATGCTGCAGCAAAAACGCCAGAAATGGAACGAAACCAGCCCTAACAGTCAAGTTGGTGATGTCGTCTTGATCCGTGACGAAACATGCCCCAGAAACCAGTGGCCACTTGCAAAAGTTACCGAAGTTTTGCCCAGCGATGATGGCCTGGTTCGTAAAGTCCGTCTGCTTGTTACTCGATCCGGTACCAGAAAGGTATTTGACAGACCTATCCACAAGTTGATCCTGATTTACCGACAAGATGAAGATTGAAGTAACGGTTGATTTGGAGTAGACCTTAATGACCGGAGTACGACCCCGTCGGGGAGCCAGAACAATTCTCAGGAAGAGAGACATTTACTTAGTGAACTCTGAGAACATTTAGTTTTATTCATATTTGTTTACTGTAATTTCATACATTTTACCATGTCTGGGGGAGCCACGTAACGGCCTCTCAACCGTTTAGGCATTGCGTTACGCAACGAGACACATCACGTGTCAAGACGCCTTTTCATACGGGACTGTTAAAGCTCCACGTGGAGCTGAGACGTCGCTGAACGTCTTGACTAGGTTTTAGCTTCGCTCGAAGCGACAGTAATTTCTCACGCAACCCGTGCAGATTAGTAGCCTTACAGTCTTTGACGGTCTTGTATGCGGTTCAACAGTAGGACTACTTCAAGCTGTATGTATGTTTGTTGATTTTCTGCCTTTCGGTGATCGCCTGATCTCAGTTAGTGACTTAAAATAAACAGAGCCGATACGGATTATGTTAGACTTTTGGCCTTTGTAATCGTCGTTTCCGCGCGCCCTTGTTCGAAAGAAAAGCGGTCGCCACAGTACCCTTAGTGTCCTGTCACAGAAACTATAATATTGTAAATGGTTTGAACCCAGGAGTCATGTCTAAGTACGTAAATTATGATCATCCGGGTGAGTGTAGTCCTGAGAAGGACTGTTTGTGGTGACTTTGACTGACGTTTCGACAACCTGAGCGGAAGTCATCTTCAGAGTCAAGTGAATTGTGGAACGTCGGTAGGTGGTATATACGTCTCTGGTTGTTAACCTGATTGGTCAGCGAAGTCCAGTTGTTATCGGTCGTTTGTCAGTAAGCCGTGATGTTATTGGCTGTGAAGACTGTAAAAAGTGATTGGTGCGTTTCGATCCGTCTTTTGTTAGTCAAAAAGTCCGTGGGTCTATTGTTAGTAAAATGTCTATTGTTTGTCTGTTTCGTTGTTGTTGTCAATAAGTCGTTTGTATGGTGCAGGTAATTGTAGGCAACGGTTGAGTGGCGTTTGTTCTAAGTTAGTAAACCAGCTTTCCAGAGTGAGTCGTTGATAATAATTTGTACAGTAGGTAATGCACTTGGCAGAGTCCCAGTCGATTCTGTGGTTCGTTTGTAAATGGTGCTCAGCAATGTGATTGTTGATATCACCATTTTTAGTTGCTCGTTTGTGTTCTGTCAGTCGTACGTTTAAATTCCTGCCGGTTTCACCAATATAAGTGGCCTGGCAGTCGCAGCATTTGATCTTGTAAACTGCTCCCTGTCTGCGGTTCGGTTCGTCTTTGTCCTTTACTTTCGTCAGTAGTTGTCGTGAAGTGGTCATAGGTTTGTGAGCTACACGGATATTGTAGGGTTGTAGAATCCGTGCGATAGTCTCACAAACCTATAACCACTTCACGACAAGGTACTGACGTTACAGTAAAGGACAAAGACGAACCGAACCGCAGACAGGGACGTTAGTTTACAGTGATCTTGTAAGTGCTGCGACTGCCAAGGTCCTTGTTGTAGTTGTTCTTGTTGAAACCGTTGTCTAGGAAGTTGTTTAAAACGTACGAGTCTGACAGGAACACAAACGAGCAACTAAAAATGGTGATATCAACAATCACATTGCTGAGCACCATTTACAAACGAACCACAGAATCGACTGGGACTCTGCCAAGTGCATTACCTACTGTACAAATTATTATCAACGACTCACTCTGGAAAGCTGGCTTACTAACTTAGAACAAACGCCACTCAACGGCTCGGCCCGACAAATTTATTAACCTCGCTAGGCTCGGGCCTTCGGCCCTCGCTTCGCGAGG
>NW_028145937.1:15000-17290 GCF_977016875.1 Pavona decussata
AAGTCAGAATTCTCCAATTTTTGAAAAATTCACTATATTCACTGTAAGTACCTCGCTAGACAGTGGAGACCTCAGATTTTACGGGAACATGATCAACTTTCGACACACCTCTCAGCACGAGCAGTTACATAGAAATCCATCAGGAAAGTCGTGCTGTGAAGAGGTCTTTCGACTAAGAAAAATGGTGGTGTGAGGAGGAGTCACCTAAATCAGAGAAAAATACTCTTATAGGAGACTGCTACGAAAGACATTTCTGAGTCCACTGGCCCTAGTCCCCTAATAAGTGTATTTCTGTTTGTTTTAAGAAGGTCCTCCTGACATCACCAATCTTCTGTCTTCAATCCTAACCCCAACGTTAACCCTAACGCTAACCCTAACCCTACCTCCCTCAGGGGCAGTTCTATGGTTATGATCCCACGGTAGGCAGAAAAACTATCCCAATCTAGGTTTTCTTGTATGCTGACTCCATTTTAAATGCTTTTACTTGAGTCTGACAAAGGCAAAGCCAAATACTCACCCCTATATGGACGGGGAAGCAAAGTGCGGATTTTGGTAGGTCGGCATTTTCAATCAGGAATGTTGCCATTCGAAAGAGCGTCCAAAAAAACTTGGTTGGGACACATTTATTTTAGAAATTAGCGACCTAACCAGAAGTGCACTTTTTGGTGGGCCTACCCTACCCCCCTCAGGAGCAGTTCTATGGTTATAATACCACGGAAGGCACAAAACCTATCCCAAACTAGGTTTTCTTGTATGCTGATTCCATTTTCAATGTGTTTCCTTGACTCTGACGAAAGCAAAGCCAAATACTCACCCCTATATGGACGGGGAAGCAAAGTGCGGATTTTGGTAGGTCGGCATTTTCAATCAGGAATGTTGCCATTCGAAAGAGCGTCCAAAAAAACTTGGTTGGGACACATTTATTTTAGAAATTAGCGACCTAACCAGAAGTGCACTTTTTGGTGGGCCTACCCTACCCCCCTCAGGAGCAGTTCTATGGTTATAATACCACGGAAGGCACAAAACCTATCCCAAACTAGGTTTTCTTGTATGCTGATTCCATTTTCAATGTGTTTCCTTGACTCTGACGGAAGCAAAGTCAAATACTCACCTCTATATGGACGGGGAAGCAAAGTGCGGATTTTGGTAGGTCGCCATTTTCAATCGGGAATGTTGCCATTCGAAAGAGCGTCTAAAAGAACTTGGCTGGAACACATTTTTGCTATAAATTGTTGACCTAAGTATATAAGCAAGTATATAAGCAAATACTCGTTACATAGCATAAATAGCCTCTAAACACCCGAAAAACCTCTCCAAATATCATTTAAACCTTTTTCCTAACCCTAACACTTACCCTAACCCTAACCCTAACCCCATTTCAAACCCTAATTCTAAGTCAGAGGTCCTCCTCACACCACCAATTTTTTTGGTAGGTCAAAAGACCTCCCCACACCACAGAATTTTCGAAGTCGAGGTCCTTCTCATACCAAACAATTTTTCTAAGAGTTTTTCTAAAAATTTTGAGGACTTTTCACTTAGAAAAGAATTGGGTTTTGTGGTGGACCTTTCAGTTACAAAATATTAAATTGTGTGAGGAGGACTTTTGACTTTGAAAATATTTTGTGGTGTGAGGAGGACCTTTGACTTAAAAAATATTTCATGGTGTGAGGAGGACTTTTGACCTTGTCAAAAAAAAGATGTGATACAAATCTTAGAACAAAGGCTTAATCTCAGAAGATCGTAGCAACAAGGCTACTCTACAACTTACAATACCCCGTTCTTTATTTAAGTCGTCTGCAAAGGATTTATCTCCAGAAACGTTAGAATTTGCTAGCGGCAGTGCCTTGGGAGCTTTTGTCCCCCTTGGCACTTTGGGACGCATGAGGGCCGAAACCCTCTATTCTGGTTCGCCTAAAGTTCTCTGGAGGTAATCATCGTTGCTTTCTAGCACGGATTCTGACTTAGAGGCGTTCAGTCATAATCCAACAGATGGTAGCTTCGCACCATTGTCTTTTCAGGCAAGTGCAAATGCCAATTGTCTGAATCTGCGGTTCCTCTCGTACTGAGCAGAATTACTATTGCAACAACACTTCATCAGTAGGGTAAAACTAACCTGTCTCACGACGGTCTAAACCCAGCTCACGTTCCCTATTGGTGGGTGAACAATCCATCACTTGGCGAATTCTGCTTCGCAATGATAGGAAGAGCCGACATCGAAGGATCAAAAAGCAACGTCGCTATGAACGCTTGGCTGCCACAAGCCAGTTATCCCTGTGGTAACTTTTCTGAC